>NC_060265.1:13267456-13461804 GCF_021901455.1 Neodiprion lecontei | reverse complement strand
AAAATCTTTGTGCTTATTACACTAATTAATATATATATATATATATATATATATATATATATTATAATTTTTATTTATTTTTATTAAAGTTTGATTTTGGTTTTTATATTAGTATTATTATTTTTTTGCATGTATTTTTTTAATTAATTAGAAATATTTTTTGCAGCATTTAATTTTAATAATTAAAGAAATTTAGAATTATAAATAATATAAAAGTATAGACAAAAAAATTGTGCCAGCAGTAGCGGTTAAACGTTTTATACAAATTAATATTTTTAATTAATAAATTGTATTAATTTATTTATATTTAATTAAAAATAATTTTATGGTGAAATAAAATTTTTTGATTATATATATATATATATATATATATATTATTTTATGAAATCTAAGATTTAAACTAGGATTAGATACCCTATTATTTTAGATGTTAATATTATATTTTAATAATTAATAGTTATGTTCTTTAAAATTAAAAAAATTGGCTGTATTTAAAACTAATTAGGGGAATTTGTTTATTAAACGATAATCCGCGATAAATCTTACTTTAATTGATTGAGTTTATTTATTTTCGTTAACAGAATATTTTTTTAAAATTATTAATTTTCATTAAATTTTACAAAAATTTTATTTCAGATCAAGATGTAGCTTATATTAAAGTTTAAATGAATTACAATAAAAATTTTATTTTTGGATATTAAATTGAAATATTTATTTAAAATTGGACTTAATAGTAAAATTTAAAATTATATTTATTTGAATTAAGAATTAAATATGTACAAATCGCCCGTCACTCTCATTATAAAATGGGATAAGTCGTAACAAAGTAAATATACTGGAAAGTGTATTTAGAATTCAAATTATTTAGAAAGATTTTTTTATTTACAATAAATTAAATAGTTGTTTAATTCAACTTAATTTGAAATTAATAAATTATATTTTTTATATTTAAAATTTTTTTTTATTAATAAAAATATTTTTATTAAATTTATAATTTTAGTATTGTTAAAAGAAAAAATAATTTAAATTATAGTTTAATTGTATATTGATAGAAATTTGAAATATTTTGAAAAATAGAATTTTTAAAAAAGTATATTTTATTTATTGTACCTTGTGTATCAGGGTTAATTAAAAAAATAATATAAATTAATATTTTTCTCGGATTGAAAAGATCTATTTAATTTTAAATTACTTTTAATGTTTAATAATTATTTTTAATTTTTAAATAGAAATGAAATGTTTTTCGTTTTTTAAGTTATCTAGTTTTTTGATAAATAAATTTAATTTAAATATCATTAATTAATTATTTTAATTAATAAAAATAATTATTTTTGATATAAAAGTTTTAAGGGATTAGCTTTAATTCTTAATTTTATAATTGATTTTAAATTATATAATTATATTTTAGGCTTAGAATTAGTTTTAATTTGAAAATTGTAATAATTTTATAAATTATATATATATATATATATATATATATATATAAATTTTATTTTTAATTTAATTTTTTATTAAAATAATTTAATTAATAATTATTTAATTTAAATGATGATTAAATTAGTAAATATTATAATTATTTATAAATACAAATTTATATGAAAGTTAATTATAAGGAATTCGGCAAAAAATTAATTCGCCTGTTTAACAAAAACATGTCTTTTTGATAAAACATAAAAAGTCTAATCTGCTCAGTGAAAATTTTAAATAGCCGCAGTATTCTAACTGTGCAAAGGTAGCATAATAATTTGTTCTTTAATTTAGGACTGGAATGAATGATTTGACGTGATTAAGACTGTCTTATAATTATTAATTATTGAATTTAATTTTTGAGTTAAAAAGCTTAAATTTTATTAGAGGACGAGAAGACCCTATAGAGTTTTATAATTAAATTTATTTTATTAATTAATTTATTTTTATGAAATAAATATGATTATTTTGTTGGGGTGATAATTAAATTTAATAAACTTTTTATTTTATTTTACATTAATTAATGAATTTTTGATCCTATATTTTAGATTATTAGATTAAATTACCTTAGGGATAACAGCGTTATTTTTTTTAAAGTTCTTATTGACATAAAAAATTGCGACCTCGATGTTGGATTAAAATTTATTTTGGGTGTAGAAGCTTGAAAATTTAGGTCTGTTCGACCTTTAAAATTTTACATGATCTGAGTTCAAACCGGTTTAAGCCAGGTTGGTTTCTATCCTTAATTTTATTAAAAATTTTTAGTACGAGAGGACCATAATTTTGAATTATTATAATTTTATTTAAAATGAATTTTATTAAATTTGTTAACTATTTTGGCAGATTAATGTAATAAATTTAGAATTTATTTATGTATATTTTATTATACAATTAGTAATTTATATTAATGAATTAATTATAGTTTTTTTAAGAAGATTAATTTTACTTGTTATAGTATTAGTTAGTGTAGCATTTTTAACTCTTTTAGAGCGTAAAGTTTTAGGTTTAATTCAAATTCGTAAAGGGCCTAATAAAGTTAGAATTGTTGGGATTTTACAGCCATTTTCTGATGCTATTAAATTATTTTCTAAGGAGTTTTCTATTCCTTTAATATCAAATTTTCTTCCTTATTTTTTATCTCCTTTGATTATATTAATATTAATATTGATTTGTTGAATAACAATGCCTTATGTTACTAATTTTTATTCATTTGATTTTAGATTAGTGTTTTTTTTATGTTGTTTAGGTATTGGAGTGTATCCTATTATGATTTCTGCATGATCTTCAAATTCTAAATATTCTTTTTTGGGGATATTACGTACTGTTGCTCAAACAATTTCTTATGAAGTTAGTTTAGTTATGGTGATTTTATCAATTTTATTTTTAATTGAAGGTTATTCTATAATTTTGTTTGGTTTATACCAAGAATTTATTTGATTTATTTTTTTAACTTTTCCTTTAAATTTAGTTTGGTTTATTATTTGTTTAGCTGAAACAAATCGAACACCTTTTGATTTTTCTGAGGGGGAGTCTGAATTGGTTTCTGGGTTTAATATTGAGTATAGAGGTGTGGGATTTTCATTAATTTTTTTATCTGAATATTCAAGAATTTTATTTATAAGTATATTATTTGTTTTGATATTTTTAGGGGGTGATTTATATAATTTAATTTTTTATTTAATAATTATTTTTATTAGATTTTTATTTATTTTGATTCGAGGAACTTTGCCTCGTTTACGTTATGATAAATTAATGATAATAGCTTGAAAAAAAATTTTACCTGTTTCACTAAATTATTTAATTTTATTTATAGGTTTAAAATTTATATTTTATTGTTTTTTATTATAAATTATATTAAATTTAATTATTTAAGTTTAAATCAATAAAAGATTTAAAACTTTTATATTATGTTTTCAAGACATAAACTTATTCAAGTTCATTGATTTGTTGGTTTAATTTAATTTAATAAAATATCCCATATTTTTGTTAGTGTAGGATAAATTAAAAAATAAAAGAAGTATATTAATGTTAAAACTTGCCCAACAATAATAAATGGATTTTCTACAGGTCTTATCCCAATTCATGTTAGTATTAATACAATTCTAATAAATATTCAAAATAGAAATTGTCTAAATGGATAAAAATTTAATCCTTTGAAATTTATTATTTTATAAAAAGGTATGATTAATAATACTAAAATAGACATTAGAAGAAGAATTACTCCCCCTAATTTATTAGGGATAGATCGTAGGATTGCATAAGCGAATAAAAAATATCATTCAGGTTTAATATGAGGGGGGGTAATTATAGGATTAGCAGGGTTAAAATTATCAGGGTCCCCTAATATATTAGGATTTATTAAAATAATATAAATTAAGATAAAGTATATTAAAATAAATCCTACAATGTCTTTTAATAAAAAATAAGGTTGAAATGGCATTTTGTCAATATCTCTATTAGTACCCAAAGGATTTCTTGATCCTGTATTATGTAGAAATATTAAATGAATAATTGTTATTATAATAATAATAAAAGGAATAATAAAATGAAGAGTGAAAAATCGTGTTAGTGTAGCATTATTAATAGAAAATCCTCCTCATAATCATTGTACTAGGAATTCTCCTAAATATGGGATTGCTGAGAGAAGATTAGTAATTACAGTAGCTCCTCAAAAAGATATTTGTCCTCAAGGTAATACGTATCCTAAGAATGCAGCTGCTATAGTTAATAATAATATTGTTGTTCCTGTAATTCAAGTTGGTTTAAAGTTAAATGATCCAAAAAATATTCCTCGTCCAATATGTAGGTATATACAGATAAAAAATATAGAAGCCCCATTTGCATGTAAATTTTTGATTATTCAACCATTATTAATATCTCGATAAATATGGATAATTCTATCAAATGCTATTTGAATATTAGGTGTATAATGTATAGCTAAAAAAATTCCTGTAATTAGTTGGGTTACTAAGCATAATCCTAATAATGAACCAAAATTTCATATTGTTGTAATATTTGATGGTGTTGGTAAATCTACTAAGGATCCATTTATAATTTTTAATAAACTATTTTTTAAACGTAAAGGTAACATTAAAAAGTTTTTCGTAAAGATCCTAAATTGATATTAGAAATTTTTACAACAATAATTAGTGTAATAAATAAATAGTTTATTATTATAAAAGAAATAATAAAATTTGGTTTATTAAATAATTTGTTTAATGATATTTTAGTTAATATATTTTTATTTAAATCAATATTAGATAATTTTATTGTATCTTCAAATGTAAAATTTATTTTATTATAATTAATTATTAATATGAATATTAAAATAATTATTATAATGTTTACTATTATTCATTTATTAAAAAGAAATTTTACGTTTGAGATTAATCTTGATACATAAATAAAAATAATTAATAATCTTCCTAAAAAAATTAAAAAAATTATATATGAGTATCAAAATCTTATATTTAATATTCCTGATGTTACAGAAATTAAAGATGTTTGGATTAGTAAAATTAATCCTATTGTAAATGGGGTTTTTGTTAAATATATTATTATAGTATTAATTAATATAAGTAGTATGAAAATTTTTATAATTAATTAATTAAAATAAATTTATATTAATTAGTTTTAAAAAAATTTTTTTTCTTTGATTTACAAAATCAATATTTTAAATAAACTATTAAAACTTATATTTATATTAAAATTTCAAAAAATAGTTTATTAAAATATTAATTTTGGAGATTAATGATAAGAAATTTTTTTCTTTTTTTTGAAATTATATATATATATATATATAATTTATTATTTTAATAGATTTTTATTATTTTGTTTATTTTTTATTTTTAGTTAGATTTTTAAGTTTAAGATTAAATCGGTTTCATTTATTGATAATTTTATTAAGAATTGAATTTATTATTTTAATTTTATATTTAATATTAATTTTATTTTTAAATATATATATATTAGAGATGTATTTTATTATAATTTTTTTAATTTTTAGAGTTTGTGAAGGAGTTTTGGGTTTATCTATTTTAATTTATATAATTCGTTTACATGGTAATGATTATTTTCAAGTTTTAAATATTTTTTAATGATAAAGTTTTATTTTTATTTATTATTTTTAATTATAGTTTCTAAAAATAATTTTTGATTTTTTCAGTTTAATTTATTTTTTTTAAGATTTCTTTTTATATTTTCTGGAAATTATAGATTTGAATTTAAGAGTATAAATATTTTTTTGGGTTGTGATAATTTATCTTTTGGTTTAGTATTATTAACTTTATGAATTGGGGCATTAATAATTATATCAAGGTATTTTATTTATGAATTAAAAATTTATTTAAATTATTTTATTTTATTGATATTTTTTTTAATTTTATTTTTATTTTTGACGTTTACTGTAAATAATTTATTTTTATTTTATCTTTTTTTTGAATGTAGATTAATTCCTACTTTTTGTTTAATTTTAGGTTTTATTAATAATTTAGATTTCCAATCAATAAGTCTAACAAAATTTAGTATAAATAATTAAATTAATATTTAATACCTTAATAATAATTATAATAATTACTATTATTATATTAACTATTTCAATAATCTTATCAAAAAAAACATTTTATGAATTAGAAAAAAATTCACCATTTGAGTGTGGATTTGATCCAAAAGGATACCCACGTATATCATTTTCTATTCGTTTTTTTTTAATTGCAGTTATTTTTTTAATTTTCGATGTTGAAGTAACGTTAATATTACCAATAATTATAACCTTAACAATTTCGAATATAAAAATTTGACTATTTATAGTATCATACTTTATTTTAATTTTATTATTAGGATTATACTATGAATGAAAATTTGGGGCATTAAACTGAATTTAAACCTACAAAGTTGAAATAAAATTTATATTCAGTTTCGACCTGAAATTATAGTTATTTATTAATAACTCTACTTTATAGGATAATAGTTAAATATAACATTTGATCTGCATTCAAAAATTATTAATATCAATTAATTTATCTTAAATAATTTATATTAAAATTAATTGAAGCCAAAAAGAGGCTTATTATTGTTAATAATAAAAATGAATAAAAATTCCAATTAAATAGAAATATAAATAAAAAAGCTTCTAACTTTTTATTAAATGATTAAAATTCATTTATATTTCTAATTTATATAGTTTATAAAAACATTACATTTTCATTGTAAAAATAAATTATTTAATTTTATAAATTAAATGTTTAAAGATTTAAATAAATCATCATATTATCTTCAATAATATACTTTAAATTTTAAGCTATTTAAACATTTATATTATAAAAAAATAATAAAAAAATAAAAAAGCAAATAATAAAAATAAATTTAAAACATTATTAAAATAAAAAATTAATAAATCTATAAATATATAAAAATTTTTCATAAAAATTATAATTATTCTTCTTTTATAAAATTCTAATCAATTTTGATTAAAATTTAATGTTAATTCTTTATTTATAAATATAATGTTTTTAATTAAACCATAAGTAGAAATAACAGGTAAAAACCATATTGTTCTAAAAAATATCTTTAAAAAATAAAACTTTAACTTAAACATTTTAACATTTAAATAATAAATAAAAAATCCAAATAATATACCTAAAAAAATAATTAAAATTGGTAAAATTTTTATATAAAAAGGCAAAATAATGGTATATCTATAAGGAAAAATTAATCAACTAAATATAGAACCCCCTAAAATTACTATCAATATTATAAAATATATTGAATTATTTATATAAACATCATAATCATTTAAATAATTTAATCTAATTATATTATATCAACCTAATATTGAAAAATAAATCAAACGAAAAGTATAAGAAACTGTTAAAAAAGTTGAAATAAAAAAAATAAATATAATAAATATATTATAATTTAATATTAAAATTATTTCTAAAATTATATCCTTAGAATAAAACCCAGCTAAAAAAGGAAATCCACATAAAGATAAATTAGAAAAATGAAAACAAATAGAAGTAAAAGGTATTTGATTAAATATTGAACCTAATAAACGAATATCCTGAAAATTATTCAATCCATGAATAAAAACTCCTGAACATATAAATAATAATGCTTTAAAAAATGCATGTATTAAAAGATGAAAAAAAGCTAAAAACTTAAATCCTAAAAATAAAATTCTTATTATTAAACCTAATTGACTTAAAGTTGATAAAGCAATAATTTTTTTTAAATCAAATTCAAAATTCGCATTTAATCCAGACATAAATATAGTTAATCTAGATAATAATAAAAATATAATAATAAAATTCTCTCTATTAAATAAATTTTCAAATCGAATTAATAAATAAACCCCTGCCGTTACTAAAGTAGAAGAATGGACTAATGAAGATACAGGGGTAGGAGCAGCTATTGCTGCAGGGAGTCAAGAAGAAAAAGGAATTTGAGCACTTTTAGTAAATGAAGCAATCAAAATTATTAAAGTAATTACTATTATAAAAAAATTATATTTTAAAACATCTATATAAAAATAAAAATTCCAACCCCCAAAATTTATTATTCAAGAAATTGATAATAATAAAAAAATATCACCAATACGATTAGAAATAACAGTTAATATACCAGCATTAAAAGACTTAACATTTTGATAATAAATTACTAAACAATAAGAAATCAAACCTAACCCATCCCAACCTAATAAAATACTAATTAAATTTGGACTAACAATTATTAATATCATTGATACAACAAATAAAATTACCAATATAATAAATCGATTCAAATTTAAATCATTTATTATATAAGAATTTCTGTATAAAATTACCAAAGAAGAAATAAATAAAACTGTTCTTATAAAAATTAATGATATCCAATCAAATAAAAATGTTATTACTACACAAGTAGAATTAATTTCAATTAAATTATATTCAACAAAATAAACTAAATCATATAATAAAAAATAAATACTTAATATAAATAAAAATATTCTAATAAAAAAAATTATAATAAAACTAAATAAACAAATATTTAATATAAAAATAATTTAAAAACTAAATTTAATTTTCTTTGACACCACAAATCAATATTTTAAATAAACTATTTAAATTAATTTATATTCAAACAATAAAAGATTCTCTATTTAAAATAATTAAATTTAAAGGAATTCAATGTAATATTAATAAAATATACTCACGAACATTACCTTGAGAAAATGAATAAAAAAAATAATTTATTTTACCATGTTGAGTAAAAGAATATAAATATAATGTATAACAAGCTCTAAAAAAAGATAAAAAAATGACTAATAAAAAAATTATTTTACTTCATATAATTAATCTATTGATTAATATAATTTCACCTATTAAATTTAAAGAAGGAGGGGCTGCTATATTTGAAGAACATAATAAAAATCATCATAAACATATTCTAGGTATATAATTTATTAAACCCTTATTAATAAATAATCTCCGTCTTCTTAAACGTTCATAAATAATATTTACTAAACAAAATAAACCTGAAGAACATAAACCATGAGAAATTATTAACAAATAAGAACCATAAATTCCTCATCTTATTAAAGTTAATAGCCCAGATAATATTATTATTATATGAGCAATTGAAGAATAAGCAATTAAAGATTTTAAATCAACTTGAAATATTCTAATTAAACTAATATAAATTCCTCCTATTATTCTCAAAACAATCAAATAAATATTAAAAAAAATACCCATATTAATTAAATATATATAAACCCGTAATAAACCATACCCTCCTAACTTCAATATAATAGCAGCTAAAATTATTGACCCACAAACAGGAGCTTCTACATGAGCTTTAGGTAATCATAAATGTATAAAAAAAATAGGTAACTTTACTAAAAAAGCAAAAATTAAAAATACATATAAATAAAAAATATAAACTTGAAATAAATTTTCCACAGAAAAAATATAATTTAAATTTTTAAATTCAAAAAATAAATAAATAATTCTTAATAATAAAGGTAAAGAAGCAAATAAAGTATAAAATAATAAATGAATCCCTGCTTGAACCCGATCCAATTGATTACCTCAACCTAAAATTAAACAAAAAGTAGGAATTAATCTACATTCAAAAAAAAGATAAAATAAAAATAAATTATTTACAGTAAACGTCAAAAATAAAAATAAAATTAAAAAAAATATCAATAAAATAAAATAATTTAAATAAATTTTTAATTCATAAATAAAATACCTTGATATAATTATTAATGCCCCAATTCATAAAGTTAATAATACTAAACCAAAAGATAAATTATCACAACCCAAAAAAATATTTATACTCTTAAATTCAAATCTATAATTTCCAGAAAATATAAAAAGAAATCTTAAAAAAAATAAATTAAACTGAAAAAATCAAAAATTATTTTTAGAAACTATAATTAAAAATAATAAATAAAAATAAAACTTTATCATTAAAAAATATTTAAAACTTGAAAATAATCATTACCATGTAAACGAATTATATAAATTAAAATAGATAAACCCAAAACTCCTTCACAAACTCTAAAAATTAAAAAAATTATAATAAAATACATCTCTAATATATATATATTTAAAAATAAAATTAATATTAAATATAAAATTAAAATAATAAATTCAATTCTTAATAAAATTATCAATAAATGAAACCGATTTAATCTTAAACTTAAAAATCTAACTAAAAATAAAAAATAAACAAAATAATAAAAATCTATTAAAATAATAAATTATATATATATATATATATAATTTCAAAAAAAAGAAAAAAATTTCTTATCATTAATCTCCAAAATTAATATTTTAATAAACTATTTTTTGAAATTTTAATATAAATATAAGTTTTAATAGTTTATTTAAAATATTGATTTTGTAAATCAAAGAAAAAAAATTTTTTTAAAACTAATTAATATAAATTTATTTTAATTAATTAATTATAAAAATTTTCATACTACTTATATTAATTAATACTATAATAATATATTTAACAAAAACCCCATTTACAATAGGATTAATTTTACTAATCCAAACATCTTTAATTTCTGTAACATCAGGAATATTAAATATAAGATTTTGATACTCATATATAATTTTTTTAATTTTTTTAGGAAGATTATTAATTATTTTTATTTATGTATCAAGATTAATCTCAAACGTAAAATTTCTTTTTAATAAATGAATAATAGTAAACATTATAATAATTATTTTAATATTCATATTAATAATTAATTATAATAAAATAAATTTTACATTTGAAGATACAATAAAATTATCTAATATTGATTTAAATAAAAATATATTAACTAAAATATCATTAAACAAATTATTTAATAAACCAAATTTTATTATTTCTTTTATAATAATAAACTATTTATTTATTACACTAATTATTGTTGTAAAAATTTCTAATATCAATTTAGGATCTTTACGAAAAACTTTTTAATGTTACCTTTACGTTTAAAAAATAGTTTATTAAAAATTATAAATGGATCCTTAGTAGATTTACCAACACCATCAAATATTACAACAATATGAAATTTTGGTTCATTATTAGGATTATGCTTAGTAACCCAACTAATTACAGGAATTTTTTTAGCTATACATTATACACCTAATATTCAAATAGCATTTGATAGAATTATCCATATTTATCGAGATATTAATAATGGTTGAATAATCAAAAATTTACATGCAAATGGGGCTTCTATATTTTTTATCTGTATATACCTACATATTGGACGAGGAATATTTTTTGGATCATTTAACTTTAAACCAACTTGAATTACAGGAACAACAATATTATTATTAACTATAGCAGCTGCATTCTTAGGATACGTATTACCTTGAGGACAAATATCTTTTTGAGGAGCTACTGTAATTACTAATCTTCTCTCAGCAATCCCATATTTAGGAGAATTCCTAGTACAATGATTATGAGGAGGATTTTCTATTAATAATGCTACACTAACACGATTTTTCACTCTTCATTTTATTATTCCTTTTATTATTATTATAATAACAATTATTCATTTAATATTTCTACATAATACAGGATCAAGAAATCCTTTGGGTACTAATAGAGATATTGACAAAATGCCATTTCAACCTTATTTTTTATTAAAAGACATTGTAGGATTTATTTTAATATACTTTATCTTAATTTATATTATTTTAATAAATCCTAATATATTAGGGGACCCTGATAATTTTAACCCTGCTAATCCTATAATTACCCCCCCTCATATTAAACCTGAATGATATTTTTTATTCGCTTATGCAATCCTACGATCTATCCCTAATAAATTAGGGGGAGTAATTCTTCTTCTAATGTCTATTTTAGTATTATTAATCATACCTTTTTATAAAATAATAAATTTCAAAGGATTAAATTTTTATCCATTTAGACAATTTCTATTTTGAATATTTATTAGAATTGTATTAATACTAACATGAATTGGGATAAGACCTGTAGAAAATCCATTTATTATTGTTGGGCAAGTTTTAACATTAATATACTTCTTTTATTTTTTAATTTATCCTACACTAACAAAAATATGGGATATTTTATTAAATTAAATTAAACCAACAAATCAATGAACTTGAATAAGTTTATGTCTTGAAAACATAATATAAAAGTTTTAAATCTTTTATTGATTTAAACTTAAATAATTAAATTTAATATAATTTATAATAAAAAACAATAAAATATAAATTTTAAACCTATAAATAAAATTAAATAATTTAGTGAAACAGGTAAAATTTTTTTTCAAGCTATTATCATTAATTTATCATAACGTAAACGAGGCAAAGTTCCTCGAATCAAAATAAATAAAAATCTAATAAAAATAATTATTAAATAAAAAATTAAATTATATAAATCACCCCCTAAAAATATCAAAACAAATAATATACTTATAAATAAAATTCTTGAATATTCAGATAAAAAAATTAATGAAAATCCCACACCTCTATACTCAATATTAAACCCAGAAACCAATTCAGACTCCCCCTCAGAAAAATCAAAAGGTGTTCGATTTGTTTCAGCTAAACAAATAATAAACCAAACTAAATTTAAAGGAAAAGTTAAAAAAATAAATCAAATAAATTCTTGGTATAAACCAAACAAAATTATAGAATAACCTTCAATTAAAAATAAAATTGATAAAATCACCATAACTAAACTAACTTCATAAGAAATTGTTTGAGCAACAGTACGTAATATCCCCAAAAAAGAATATTTAGAATTTGAAGATCATGCAGAAATCATAATAGGATACACTCCAATACCTAAACAACATAAAAAAAACACTAATCTAAAATCAAATGAATAAAAATTAGTAACATAAGGCATTGTTATTCAACAAATCAATATTAATATTAATATAATCAAAGGAGATAAAAAATAAGGAAGAAAATTTGATATTAAAGGAATAGAAAACTCCTTAGAAAATAATTTAATAGCATCAGAAAATGGCTGTAAAATCCCAACAATTCTAACTTTATTAGGCCCTTTACGAATTTGAATTAAACCTAAAACTTTACGCTCTAAAAGAGTTAAAAATGCTACACTAACTAATACTATAACAAGTAAAATTAATCTTCTTAAAAAAACTATAATTAATTCATTAATATAAATTACTAATTGTATAATAAAATATACATAAATAAATTCTAAATTTATTACATTAATCTGCCAAAATAGTTAACACTAAGCCTTGTCGTTTATAGGTTTCATATAGCACGTTGCTGAATTCACGATATTTTTTTTTTTTTTGTTTGTTTAATAAGTTGGTATAAAAGCTGACCCGTTCCCACCATCTCGCACAGTTGAAAGATGGAGCTTATCGTTGACATACAAGGCTTTCGTAGACCTTTCAACAATACCTTCACATTAAAAGAATTGGCTATAATTTCAATCTACTCGGAAGCATCTCCATCAGTGTTTTTCTTCAAGCCACCTTACAAATGGAATTTACTGGACGTCAAATACAAAAGCCAAAATTCTTGGTTAGAACGCGATTTTCACGGTTTACCTTGGAGCTGTGGAACCATACCTTTTGAGGAAGTTGAGTGGACCATTCAAGACAGGCTGTGCAAAGCTCAAACCGTGTACGTAAAAGGAGAAGAAAAACGAGATTGGTTGCTCAAAATCGTTCCGAAAGTTCAAATCATCGATATGCTGGACTTTGACTGTCCGTCGCTTGAAACCCTGCAAAAAACTTCAGCTGTGTCTCTGAGATGCGACCTTCACACAATACCCAACGCAATCTGTGCAGCACAAAACGTTTACATACTTCAGAATTGGCTACAAAATCATCGTACTGTCCGGATGGCGAGGGTGTACGATTTGTGTTACTGCGCAGAAGCGTCTACAAGAACGGTCCCGCATTCCTGGCGAATATATCACCCTGGTCATGATACTGTTGAATAGAATTATTGTACTATTTTTGTGAAGTAAATTGTCAACCGTACTCTAAAAATTATAATCAATAAAACTGTTTTTTTTAAAGAATATTCATGAAATAATTTTGTACCTTCACCTTAGCTCTTAAGAGAGAATTTTTTTCAATACGAAGCTTATGTAAGATTTGACCTTGCTCTCCATCCTTGACCGAGCTGTACTCAAACCGAGTTATGTTTTGCATTTCTAGAGCGATAGTAACCCAACACCGCAGATCCTTGGCTCTGAATGTACCGCAGCTATCGGCCGACCTTGCACTCTGGTCTTGTCTGAACCCGTCCAAATACTCATCGTAGAGTTCACATTACATGACGCAGCTCGAAACCCTCCATCGTTGCTTAGTGGTGTTCGGAGTAGCATTTTCTTAGATTTTGAGACTTAATTCTAGATACAATTACAAGGTACAAAACGTACGTAGGATCAAAGGTATACAAGATGGATAAATGAAAAAAATATTCATAATTTCAATCTTTTTTTTTGTTTATTGAACGTGAGACTTACACAGAACATTGGATATTTGAATGCGATACTCAGATTATACGTATACGAATTCAAGTTGACCGTACGGTCCGCCAAGATAGCGTAGACGCAACCGTATCTCCTTACTGGCTGTCGTCACCTTCTGGAACAAATCTTCATTTTCGTGGAGGGCCTTGGTCAGTTGGTTGGGCAGGAAAATCGTGAAAGAGTCATCCAAGTCCAGAACGATTTTGTCTCCAAATTTCGTTTCAACCCGACGAACGCCACTGACCCGGTATTCGAAGTATACTTCGAGGTCCGAAAGCTTTTTCAAGGGCAGAAATGCCTCCAGGCGAGCGACTTTGTTCAATTTTGAAAAGTCCATGATCGTTACGGTCGAGTTGTAGGTGCTCGAAATCTCTTGTGAGTTGATTGAGGTCAGATCTGATTTTCAGCAGATGTTTTACTTCTCCAATATTCTTGAGGAGCAGTTCTAGTCGTTTCTTCAATTCACGTTGTTGTTCCAGAGCACTTCTCATTTGCAAGAAGAACAGCTTCAGACTGGCGATGAAGTTTTCACTTTTCGCTTATATAACGTTCCCCCAGAATAAATGAATTTTTTTGTAAAAACGTATGTCCCTCTTTATTTTATATCCGACACACACACACACACACAACAAGTATGCATCTTTATTTTTTAGACAATCGACAGACATGGTACAGTTATAAATTACAAAGCTAAGGTGTAGGCTTGTAGCCCCACGGAAGCGTGTCGGTTGTATTTTGAAACACGATCCGCTTGTCGTCATTCCAGCTCAGTGCTACTTTCTGATGTTTTACGGTGTATACCTCGTGCTTTCGAATCAATATCAAATGCTGATTTGAGGATAGATTTTCACGGTTCAAAACACATTCCAAATAATCGTTGAAAGTTATTTTTCTCAACGCTGATCCTTTGACACCTTTGGCACGTTTATTGTCTTTCTCATCTCCCAAGACTCGGAATGCGTACAGTTTAGCTCTTAATCCTACAAATTCCAGTATTATTTTTCCATTATTCTCATCTTTCATCAAGCCGAGAACTTTTTTGTTTGCTCGAGGTATTCCGTAAACGTTGTCAAGCGGATAATCAGACGTATCGAATTTGTGCAAGTCCTCCTTCATGTGTTCGTATATGTCGGGGACGGTAAAATTGTAAATCAAACTGTCGGTATCCGTGTACATTAATTTTGCTCGGTTGCCGAATTTCTGCTTAATGTAATTGTAATGAAAATCGTAGATATATGTTTTAGCCAGATCCATGATGGAGAAACCTGCATACAATGGTTTATTCAACTTGACTTTCGTCTTACTCATTTCAACGATAATTATATCTTTGCCGAAAACGGTGCAGCTGTGAAAATTGGGTTTGGCTATGGTAGCTCTAGCACCGTATCTTCCATCCCATTTCGTGATCAGTCTGACATCTCTATACTTCCTAACATTTTCCATTGTTTTGCCAAAAACTGCGTTGTTCATCAGTTTGTAAAAATTTTTCTCGAATTCGTTGTGAGATTTTTTGCGCAAATTAGTATTCATATCTATGTATTTTTTGAGCCACGGGGTTTGTCTGAATTTGAGAACTCTGTGAATTTTGAGTAATTTTAAGCCTAATTGTAAGCATTGTTTCAAAACCCTATAGTGAACAACGTAGTTTTTCTTGGAAAGTAGCGTGGGCGTCAATTTCGGTTGCTTACTATTCGAGATCGGAGGTATATAGTGCTCCGGACACAGTGGTAAATCCTTATGAATTTCATGCAGTTCCTCAGGATATTCCAAATCCACCTCCAGTATGTAACCAAACTCCGCATCGTCCGAGATGGTAAGAACGTCGCATTGTCCGAAGTCTGATAACCATTCGAAGGAACTGTATGGCAGAGCAAAGCTCATAGCAGCACCGTACAAATTATTAACGTCGAAGTACATGAGATAAGATTCTTCGACCTCAGGATCGAATTCCTCTCCCATATATCTATTGTTGGCCTTTGCGTATCTGTTCGAACACTGTGACACACCACCTCGAATACCCTTTTCGATAAACATAACCATGTCTATGTCGGTGAGAAGCTCGAGTTCGATGCCTGTACATTTCAACATTGCATCAAACGACAGACCGGGCGCTGTGTAGTAATGTAACGGGTCCAGTTTGTACGTCGTCTAACAATTCTGTCGAAAATTTTGAAAAACGTCGGCCAGTAAAAACACGTCCGTCTGTAAATACAAGTCCGAATACTCTCCCAAAGTTTGAACGTTAAAAGTTTGCCAAACTTTACATGCATGTGCATAGTCGTCGTCTGATATATCCCGATCATTTAATTTTGAGTAAAATTGTTGTTTGGATGGTAGCCGTGTGTCCTCGATCTTCTCCCAACTGTCTATATATTCGTACGGGAACACTCCTTTTCTGGTCAATAACTGAAATTTATCTGAGCTATGATAAAATTCACGTGTTATTGTTTTTTGATCATCACCGAGATACGTTGCTAATTTCTCAAGACTACTGGGCATGAAACGGTACGAATCTACGAATCTAAACTTTATATCTGTCCCCTCGACATATTTTGTAAATGAAATGTACTTTTCTTTGTTTACGGGTAGAAGCTTAGTTGTGCCCTCGAACGATGTAGCCAGTGCTTTGATTAGAAAATGTGAATCGTAACCCGACAGATTGTGGAATATCACTGGGATAATGTGCGAATTTTGGTAATTTAGATTGCAACCTCGGTGAGCAGCACCACGGTACTTTCCCGTGAAATGGCAGTGATCACGATGTTTTACGTCTGTGAGTGTAAACGGTTTTTCACAAATGTGACACACTGTTGTTGAGTGAAATTCGTTGATTTGATTGAAATTGAGCGGTTCCATCGGTACAACAGTCTTGTAGTATCCCTCTAACGAATGTGCCAATTCCGCTAACTCGTTCACAAACCATTGAACGCAAGTCTCTCCGCGATTAATTTTGAATTTTGAAAGCGAATCGTCAAACGCGCAATGCAGATAGTAAGCTATACTATACGGAAGATGCTTCTGATAAATTGTTCTCGTACCCATCTTTTTGAGCGTAGGTTCCAGTAAACATTCGAGATCCGCGTAAATGCAGAACGGAACGGTTTCTTTGTGCTTAAAATTTTTAAATTTTAGAATTTTTTCCTCATCTGTAGGTAGAATAACTTTGGTTTTGTTTAAATTCATGCAATCTACATTGTGCTTTGTTAAACACTCTTCAGATTGAAAGTGTGATAGACACCTATCACATAACCAAGTACGACGTTTATGTTTAGAAATTTTAGAACTCGTTAATCGAGACAGATTTCGAACACAAGTAAAATGAAAGATTCTATTTTTTTCATAATTTTCCATATCGACATCATCATCGTCATCGTCGATGATTTCAGTTTCTGTCGCTAAAAGATGAATTACAGGTTTGTCAGACTTGTTTCGACTCAAATAAATGGGTACGATTTCACTGCGCTTTTCCGCACTATCTATACCATAAACGTTGATTGAAAGTTTGTTGAGTTTCTCAAATTTTGGAATCTGATCTAAAGACATTGGAAAATGCAAACCGTCGTATTTTAGCACTGAGCTGAAATGTGGATACGAAGTAATTTTACTGGGATTGTAGTTGTCGGCTGGGAACAGAGCTGCGGTGACCGACCAGAGAAAGCAATACGAGTCGCTGTTACGGATGTTGACGACAGCCTTCTTATCTTGAATATCTTTGGCTAGTGGTGTGTATGTGAAGACACCGCCTCGTAGTGGTACGTACTTGTTGATATTCACAGTCAAATTGATTATTTCAGTCAGCGACCAGCCTGAATCCTTTTCCTGGAAATCTTCCACCTTTTTCAACAAACGCTCCGTCGCGTTTTCGATGAACCATTCGTTGATATCCGTTGTCTGGAGGATGATATCATTTCTCGTATTAAAAAATTTGATCTCTTCCACCGTGCGATCAACTTTTCTAAGTTCAAATTTACAAGCCAGGATAACGTTGGCTTTCAAGCTCCTGTCTTTCTTCAGAGCGTTTTTCAGCCTCGTCACAGCTAGTACCTTTGCGTCTTCTAGAAATCTCTCCACATCTTTATGCTTCAAATTGACGATGGATCCAGTTCGAATTCTACTCTCGAAAGCTGATTCCAAATCTCCCCACCGTACTCGATCGCTTCTTCGTCGGCTTCGTAATCTGTCACCCACTTTCTGCAATTGTTGAAATTTGACTGTCAACGATTTCAGAATTCCAATTGTAGTCAAAATTCTTGTCTTCTCCCCGATCGTTGAGGCGTTGTTGCGTAAGATTTTATTCAAAAGCCTGATATTTTGGGTTCCCAGTCGAATCCATTTTGCAATTTCTGCCGACGACGATTTTTCCGATAAAATCTTGAACGTCGTTTCCATAACATCGATCAATCTCAAACACTTCGCGGATTCCATCTTGAGCTTTTTCCTCACGTATACTTGACAGGTTGTGACTTAATGATCGTTTGCAGTGATGAGCGTCCTTTTTATAGAGCAGCTGTATGGATGCGCGCGCACCTTTTGGCATTCCAAGAGCGATAGTAACCCAACACCGCAGATCCTTGGCTCTGAATGTACCGCGGCTATCGGCCGACCTTGCACTCCGGTCTTGTCTGAACCCGTTCAAAATTCATCGTTGAGTTCACACGGCAGTTACAAGCCAAAAAATGTCACGTGGTCGATATCAAACCGACATCCGAATGAGTGAAACACGATTCTCGGAACCATTAATTTTGGAATGTCACGTGGTTGATAACGTGGGAAAGGAATGTGGGGGTGGTTGATGTTACACATCAGCGATATCCGAGTGGATAAAAAACCATTCTCGGAACTATTAATTTTGGAATGTCACTTGGTTGATAACGTGGAAAAGGAATGCGGAATGGTAAAAAAGTTCTCGCCCCTGCTGCGTCCTCAAGCCGGTACGACAGACTGTGACGTCATCGCGGAAAAGGGTTCGAGTCTGGGGAGAATGTCGCAAGCCAGTACGGCGGACTGTGAGGTCATCACGTGGTTGATAACGTGGGAAAGGAATGCGGGACGGTAAAAAAGTTCTCGCCCCTGCTGCGCCCTCAAGCCGGTACGGCATACTGTGACGTCATCGCGGAAAAGGGTTTGAGTCTGGGGAGAATGTATAGGCGGACTGTGAGATCATCACGGAAAAGGGTTTGCGTCTGGGCTGCGCGGAGCGGCTCGGTCGGTAAAGAAGGTGTTTGTACTCAGAACCCGCCTTGCTGTACTACTGATATGGACGAGATAGAAAAGTCGTACGAAGCATGTCTGGAAAAGGGTAAGGCGCCACCGTGGGTAACGTTGACGCCATGGAGATGGCCGGAACAAGCTTGGTTCCGCATACATGCTGACTTTCTAAGTCCGTTTCATGGACTTGTGTTTCTGGCAATAATCGACGCACACTCGAAATGGCCGACATTGCGAATATGAAAAACACCACGACAGCGGAGAAAACGATCGAATTTTTTAAAGAGATATTCGCGCGCCACGAATTGCCATATCAAGTGGTTATGGATGATGAAACAGCGTTCACAAACGTAAAATTCTGGGAATTTGTCGAAGGATCAAAAATTAAGCATAAGCTTACACCACCTCACATCCGGCATCGAACGGGGTGGCGGAAAACTTGGTCGGGACGTTTAAAGACAAAGTTCACAAGATGATACGTAGTGGCGTAAGTTTAGACGATGCAGTAAGAAAGTTTCTCTTCGATTATCGTACAACGCCTCACGTAACAACCGGGACTACCCCAGCATCGCTATCGTACAAACGGGAATTGTGTACGCGTTTTAGCCTTCTGCAACCATGCATCAAGGAAAGAGTAGAGAAACAGCAAGCAGCGTAAGTGAAGAATAGCCCGAAAGGGTGTAACGTGATTTTTGAGGTAGGAGAGAGAGTGCGAGTGAGAGATTACGGCAGGAATGCCCCTGAATGGTCGAACGCGACGGTGATCGAGAACAAGACGCCGGTAACACATGTAGTTCGAGTGAGTGGGGGGACTAGCAAGCGACATAGTAACCAGATAAGGAAATGTTCGCAAAATTCGAGTGAGGGGGAATCACAAGCGACGACGCGTGGTAATAACAAAACGGTTGACAATGAGCTACGGAGATCGAAATGCTCGCGACAAGGAATAATGTTTGAATTATATCGAGTCACGTAAGTAGTCATTATGATGGCATAATGAGGCTGGAATATTGTATTGGAATATTGTATTTGGAGTGAACAGAAAATAGAGAAAAATCGTTATACGTCAACGCAACCTTGTTGTATGAGAGGCGAGAAGTGTGGTGTATGCGTGTACGACATGAGCGAGACATCGAGCATGAGTGGGAAGAGAGCGAGACAGAGCGTGAGGGGGACATGGAATATAAGGGGTGAGACATTAGTTCGATGGTCACCTTCGCCAAATAAAGATATAACGATAATTCATCTGCCCATATTATCATCCCGTTATCCCTAATACACTACAATTTCAATATTGAAATTATTGCTGATTTCGATCAGTTCTCATTTAGGTACCTGTACATGGTGAGATTCCATTTGTACAAACGAGAGTAACAGAATTATTAGGACTGTCAAACGCCATCTTACTTTCAGACTGTAGTTAAAGAGCTTTTTTGTTGCGCTGATCACTCTCATTCTTTCCTTTTTTTGATTTTGTACCTCAGTTCTTTTGTTGACTGTATGATTAATGGAAATGTGGACTATTTCTTTAACTATTCTTTTATACCAGTTGTTTTTTTTATCTAATATTTTGACACAATCGAAATTGAAATTGCGACCTTTAGTAAGTGAATGTAAGTCCAACGCTGACTTATCTGGATCCAGGGATTTGATATCATATTTTTGATTCGAGATACGTTTTTTTGAAGTCTTTTTTAATTTTAATATCCATTTGTAGTGAATATTTTTTCTGAATGCTCTCATTACTGGACTGATAGTTATAAACCACATTGTTTTTTTCCTGACCGTAGTATGGCATATTAATGATGGATGGGAAGTTTGCTATTACGTCATCTCTGAAAATTAACAGTGAGTGTCTTCGCATTAACTGAACATCGTACACATTTTTTCCGGTTTTTATCCATTAGGGACTGAGATCGCTGATGCGATGGTAAATACTCTACAATATCGGTCAAGTTGAGCTAACGTTGAATTATGGGCGTTTACACCGTCTTTGTGTCAAAGGGCTAAAAGGGAAAGAAATTTCTTAAATATGTCTTATGGTTTCTGCGAAGAATTTTTGAGTTAAATGAGTGATATATAAAGATACACATTGCTCTGCAGTATTTGTATCTGCTCTGAATTTGGTGAAATGGGTCCGATTGTATCTGGCAGACATTTTTGGTTATGTCTCCTGATGTAAGATATTTATTGAAGTTAATTGAGAAAGGAAAATTTATTAAATTCGACGAATAATGGTGAACCTACACCATTGCTGTAGCAGGGTGGTAAGTTTTAAGTGAATAATAATCGATAATAATGAAAGTCAAGGAATATAACCAGCAGAATTCTCATCATCGAGTTAGATTTCACCATCATGCCAAACGACGGTTAGGCAATGAAATACATTTACTACATGATATTCATATCTGATTACGTTATCATCAATTTCATTCCAGAGTGGTCATATTCTGTACATTTAACATATTTTTCTCAAATAAAGTTGATGACATTAGACACTCCATCAAAACTACCGTGCAAAGAAGCTGACAAATTTTCCACAGTCACGTTTAAGCTTGACTCTGTCGCATAGGGCCCTTCGTGGTCGCGTGATTTCTTGTTGTATGTATTGTAACGTGGCGTTTCAGAGCCGCCTGTCACAAGGACACATAACGGAAGAAAATCTCTGGAAAACGCGTTCCTGACGGGGTACTCCAACAGAACTCGATACAAAATAGGCAATACAGTGAACTCCCGTTTATCCGAAATGATCGGCACGGAGGACGGTTCGGATAACGAAAATTTCGAATAAACCAAAGTCCCGCGTCAAACACCCCGAATTGCATCAATACCGCGAAATATGATCGTAGAACGTGCGTACGTAGAATACTATTAATATGGTTGTGAATAAGCCTGTATGTTTTTGACTAAACAATTTGTGTTGACGGGTTAAACAGCTTTTAAATGCTAAATAACAAAGCTCGTTTATTTTCGTTGATACAGAAAAAATCCATCTTGGTTGGCAGCGCGAAAAAACAGGAGTTTCAATTCTACTACCTACTCTTTGAATCAAAAAATGGTCTAGAAAAATATGAAACAAAACTAAAGATTACTCAAAGAAACAAAAAGTTTATCAACAGGAACTTTAAAGTAAGAAAACAAAAAACTTCCAACTTATGGACGTTGAAGTTCTAGGACGCTTCGTTAGAATTTATTTTTTGGTAAAAAAGTCTGTAATGTTTTTTTGCTTTTTGGATTGAGAAACTTTTGTTGCGGCAGTATTTCTCCAACGTTGGAATCAAACGATTTCGGGATAAGTCGCCTCCTCCTGTTGACTGATGTACTCCAGGGCGGTTTGGATCGCTTCGTAACCGACAGTGTGAGGAATCTTTTTCTTTGCTTCATCATCAGAGACATCTTCTTCTGACGCTTTCTAATTGGTCACAATTTGGACGATTTCTTCCTACGTCAAATCAAAAAAGTCGTTTTTCATCCACTCTTGAACGTCTTCGAAGTTCGCGTCTTCACAACCCGGTAACTTCTTTAGTAAATTCACCAAAGTTACGTAATTTTTATCTGTTTCTGGCACGTCAGTTGGAGTTTCAGTGTTGCCTTCTTCTTCCGACCACTGATGAGTTGCCTTATGATCTAAGAGTTTTTTCTGAGATCTCATGAGAGAAATTGGAGGAATTAGATTCCAAGTTTCAGCAATCCAATCAACGACACTTAAAACATCAATTTTTTTAAGAGCTTGCACACAATCTTCTTCAGCATCAATCTATAGTCACCGATTAAGTATACCAGCAGCTTGCGTCTGTAATGTTTTTTCATCGCCTCAAGTACAACTTGGTCCATCGGTTGACATAAAGATGTGACGTTTGGTGGGAGAAAGTCAACCCCATCTTATAGATCATCTGGGTGAGAAAGAGCGTTGTCCACGAGAAGTAGCGCTTTTCGAGTAAATCCATTTTCTTTCATGTATTTTTCTACAGCTGGTGCAAACTCTGCCTGAAACCACTCTTTGAAGATGACATCGTTCATCCATGCCTTAGACTAATTCGTGTACCACAATGGCAACAGTTTATCAGCTGGTTGCTGCCTAAATGCTCTTGGTTTTTGGATTTGCCAATTAAAGTTAGGCGCAGTTTATGATTGCCAGTGGCATTACTGAATGCGAGGACAGTTACTCTTTTTTTGCTTTTTTTATATCGGGATGCCGTTTTTTCTTGTTTTGAGGCGAGGGTTTTTGTTGGCAGCATTTTGCAATTCAACCCGGTTTCATCATAGTTGTAAAGTTGATCGCCAGTATAACCTTCTTCATCGATGATTTCGTGCAGTTTCTTCTTAAAATCAGTGATAGCGGCTTAATCCCCGGATAGTGATTCGCCGCTGATGGCAATTTGACGATTGCCATGCCGCATTTTGAACCGATCCAGCCAGCACCATCACTTTCAAGGAATTCTCGCTTCTTTCCTTCAATCAGCTCATAAAAAGCCATCGCCTTTTGACGAAGTAGACGACCGGAAACTGGCACCCCTTTGGCTCTTATTTGTTCGTGCCAAAAAAATAAGACTCAATTGAGGATGTGCACCTTTTCTCATTGTTTTTCGAGAATTCACTGCGCTGCCTGACGCTTGCAGGGAGCAAAATTTTTTAATTTCTGATCGATTTTTCTTCGAATCAGTAATTGTACTCCTACCGACGTTCAAATCCGCAGAAATTTTCGCGGGTGGCTCAGCAACATCTATTCTCTGCAAAGCGCGAAGCTTCTGTTCCAATGAGATCACATTATTTTTTCGTTTCGCGTCGGTATTTACGTTCCGCGTTTTTTTACCGACACTGGACTGATCTGTTTTTCGTTTTTGGCCAGTTTTATCTCTGGACACTTCAAAGCATGTAGTGCGAGTACGAAACGCGTTGAATCAAAAACCCACAGACGCACGACTTGACTCGAGACGCACTAGTAAAAGCTTTTGACTTTTAAAGGCATGAAATATGACTAAGAGACACACTAAAACTTCAACCAACACACGCACGAATTAACGACACTCGGACTTTTTATACGCGCCAGTGCACTGAATAGCAGTAGACTGCCGAAAAATGTAAACAAACACCAGCGGATGCTTGGCTCCGGGCGCAAACAAGTTGAGACTTGTCACTTGCGGGTGGCTGCGGCACGAGCGGCGCGATGCGTCAGACAGCGCCAATGTGAGCCGCGTAATTTACGTGGTTGCTAGAGTACACGGGGAGAAGGACCCCGTAAAAATTATAAACTTTGTAGATGGCTTTCGGGTTCCCGTGTTGCTAACTTGGACAATTTTACAATGTCAGCTATTAAAAATTCACCAAATATACGGTACATTGTGCTACAATGTATAGTACAATCTTCGAAGTTGGTACCAGCACGGGATCCTGAGTGCAATCTACAAAGTCTATTTTTACCATAGCACGAGGCAATTTATACCAGTTCCTTCTCTCCGTGTATGTGTGCACATACATGAAGAAGTGTCACGAGAAAATAAGTAATCGGTCGCGATGGTATTCGGTGGGTGCGGGTGGGGTAGGTTCATTCGAAAAAGTTTGTTCGGATAAAGCGGACTTCGGATAAACGTGCTTCTGATAAACGGCAATTTATTGTAACTACTTTTAGCTAATTCTTTCTTTGTAAATTATGTATTTCGCGCTCCGGCACATGCCAACAAGGTACACGGACGACGACGATCCCGACCATCGAGGGACCAACAGCTACCGATAACTACCGTTTCCAGCTCTCGATGACTTCGACCACCCATGGTCCAATAAGGCTACACTGGCTAGCTCGGTGTACTTCTAAACACCTGGTCTAGCATCCATCCGAACCTCTCGTAATGCCTCGACTGCCGGTGAACAGGGATGTGAACTACTCCCGACAGCCGAGGGCACAACTTCTCAAGGAGAAACCAGCCGCCCGCTTTTTCGGATGCCGTAAGGATGACATACGGGGCAGACCGCAGCCTGCTATCTTCCTACTTACCGGCCTAGTGCCGGACCGACCCCAAACCACTACGGGCAGTTCGAGAAAGCCCTCGTTTGAGGATCGACGCAGCCTTCCTATCGGTAAGGACTTTAATCATGTGAGTCATTGTCCACGGTTTACAGTTGCATTCCGCCGTCGTGTGACTGCATGGTCTCTCCGATAAATCGTGGGCAGCTGGCCACTGCCTATACGACGACGCCGGTGAAAGCGAACAATGAAGCGTCGCCTTCCAGTCGGTAACTTTGACCGAGAGTTACCCTGCGTATGCCTCTGTCAAAGGAGTCCCCAACGATAGACAACCTGGACAGTAAATTGAAACAGCTACTGAATCATACAAGTTGGTGTCAACGACGAAATCACGAGCAGTACATTACGCAACATCTAGCGGTAATCTTCGAAAACGCATTACCAAGCCGTAATCGATTTTCGTCACAGGGGGATGGCCTAACCATGGAAGAAGTCAAACAACCAATCAAAGGAAAGAAGGATCACCTCACGACAGCGGCACGATCGGCGACCCGCACTCCGACCTCCGTCTATTCTACGCGTGACTCACCAGGAGACAGCTACGATTTCTGATATACTCTCGTCTTAATCTACCGTACCTTTTCTTCCTTTATCGCTTTATCGTTATTCTATTTACCGTTTATTCAACACCCTATATCGTTGCCTGCCATTAGCTTCTTCCTTTCCTTTAGATAACCTTCCTTCCTTCTCGTTTTCTTTTGCAAATTTTAAGTTTCTTTTCAAATAAATTCAGTGTTGTGTGTCTGAAGTCACCAATAATGGTAAAGCATTTGCCTTTCTATTCTATCGTTACGAAGTTGTTCATAATTTCTGCTTTCTTTCTTATTGTATTTGTTTTTCTTGGTTGCATCGTATGACGCCAGTTTTGTGTAAATCATGATCCACGGCTCAGAGTTGTATTAAGCCGCCGCGTGACTGCATGGTTTCGGTAAATTGATACATTTGGTACCTGTTTCTTTCTTATGGTTTTTGTGTGAATCATGGTCCACGGCTAACAGTTGCATTGAAGCACATTGAAATGCTTTGTTACGAACGGCCCTTTTTCTTGATATTTCTCAATATTTCCGAAGCACTCAGCCAACGCATTCCTGTACACGCTCGATTGCCCGAAAGTAGAACAAGGAAGGGGATAACTCGAAGGAGTTGCAGAAAGACCAAGTTTGCTGATGTTGCATCTTGCCCCATCAGCGGACGATTTTGGAATCAGAGCAAGCCGAGGTTTCTTTATCGAAATCTCGGTGATGGTCACTCACAAGAAAGGTTTCCCAGCCCGAACTCTTCGATTTGATTTCTTTTGTAACATGTTGTAGTAGACTAAAAACCAAGCGACACGTATTTTTTTTTATCGGCCATGAAACACTTTAAAGGGAAGACACCACCCTTCAAAGTGAAGCATGTCAAGAGGCAATTTGGCAGTTTCACCCATACAAAAATAATATTTTTTAACCAATACAACTGGAAAAGTTTTCTCATGAAGAGAAATGGATAATGTATTTTTCGCAAAAAAAAAAAAAAAATGTTACGTCTAACGTACCACCTCTCTCTATTTTTCCTAGTCGCTAACTCTCCCACAGTTCTTACGTGAATCTCATGGTCTCTGTCCTGTCCTCTTGTCTCTACGTAGTCTCACGCTATTCACTATCGCGCTTACTCATCAAATTCTATTCCCTACCTTTAGCATCTTCACACCTTTGCTGCACCCGTATGTTTCAAGTCTTTAGTGACACTCCTATTCAAACTCTCGACAACTTTACATCTGAACTTCTTATATATCTTTCGCACAGTACACTTTATACCTACCAGTATCTCAACTTTCACGCAATAAACATATCATCGGTATATCAAACATACCCAAGGTTATTCCACCCGCATCCCAACTTCCGGTTGTCCTAGGACGTGAAAGCGAAGCCAATCGGTTCACTCTTACCACTCAAGAGTGAACTCTACTCACGGACGTAACATTGGTGGCAGCGGTAGTCTTCGCTTTCCGGACATCCAGTGATACAATTTTTACGTGTGTGCTACGCATGAAGTGCCATCTGATAGACCGGTTCCAAAGTGTACAAGCTCAGTGATGGTAACACAAAAGTAATACCACTGTGTGATAGTGTTGAAGATACTCTGAAAGTCATATCTTACGTTTAACGCAATCAACGATCTCTGATTTACACAAACGTCACAAACAAATCCGTATCTCCAAATCGATATTGCTGCAAAACTGTTTCCTCCAGCTACTAGGAGGACATCTTCATTCTTCACGACTTTTAGTACAACACAACGCACACCGACATCATCATCGCCTACAGACACGAAATTGCTATACCAACATCCTCACAGAAGAATGCAACATTGTCTACCATTTCTTCTCTTCATCTTTACTCTGTAAGTCGACAAATCCTAGATTAAAATTTACAACATGGCTACCGAAAGCACGTTTCCGCACCTGCCTTTTGAAGATGCATTGGCTATGATTCCCACGTTTAATGGCACTAATATGCCCGTATCCGAACTGATAGCTAAAGTAGAATGCGCAAAACAAGCTGTCTTAGCCAGAGAACTGAATTTATTCTCCACACTTATTCGCACGAAAATCAAAGGCGACGCGAGTAAATATATTGAGTCAGATAACCCGGATTCTCTTCGAGATTTGCTAGACTGCCTAAGACAGGCCTACTCATCTAAACAACACCTCCCAGATATCCAGCTAGACCTCGCACAATCGGCACAGAGGCGAGACAAGAGTGTTTTAAATTACGGTACTAGTGTCACGAGCGCCGCATATTTACACCAAATAATCATAAATCATGTCAATCATTAATATCGCTTTAGAGACGAGGAAGCATAGCTTAAATATATTAGTTAATCTATATAAAATATTTCTTACAAAACAGTTCGTGGCATAACCAAGCGCAACGGCGTAGTTGACGGACAGCAACGTCAGCGTCTCCGCGGCCGCCAGATCCCGGGTGTAATCAACACCGGGATGAGGCGATCGCGAGATCAGGTGCTTCGAGGATGAGTGTCGCGAGGCGAGCCTTTGTTCCAAAATTGTGAATTTAGCGAAAACTCCGAATTGCAAATTCAGCGAAAACCTCGCTCGCCGCCCGACGTTCCAAGGGGTGTCGGACGAGCGAGCGAAGTCAGTCCCGTTAGAGCCCGCTTAAGAAACCACATCAACGGAACCCGGCTCCTTCAAAGCTACCGCGTGTAGAGTTTATAAGTCCTTCTTCCGACACCGACGATCAGAGTGTAATACTCTAATTCTATACGCGGCCGGAAAGGCTTCTCGCGCCGCGATCTGAGTCTTGTAAAGCTAGATTAAGTGCAGAACTTCGAGCCACGACCTCCTTAGAGAAGTGTAGCGATAAGCGTATGTGAGTGTTACTATTGAGTATAATCGTGTGAGAGCGTGAGCCATTTAGACTGTAACCACCGAAAAGTGAGTAGTTGAATGAGTGGGAACAACTAGATTCAGAACATATTGTAAGCTTCCTTGTCTCGAATTTTCTCTTGCTTTTCCTTCATTTTGATTTCATTAAACATTTTGATTCCATTAAAAATTGGTTACATCATAACAGTTTCTAAAAACATGAATATTGAATCCTCCAACCCTATTCCCGGGATCGCCCTGTAGAGGACGATCACCTCCCGACCCACGAAAAAAAAATAAGAATAAACCTCTACGGTTACCTAGAGGGTCAAGTCTTTGCGTGCGAGACCGCTCCGCACGTGACACTAGAATAAAATATCTGCTAAGACAAGCGTGCGAATCAATAGAAGCCTCAGAGCCTATCAGTGATGCGCAAGTGTTAAGAAAAAATATCAACGAAACCGCAAGACTGAGATTTATAAAAGGTTTACTAGACTAATTGGAAATAAGAGTGGCTCACAAAAATCCACAAACGCTACAAATGGCTATATATACGGCCACCAAGACTGAAAAACTAGTATCAGATAGACTTAAACTAGCCTCGTTCCGTGATACTGAGTAAGAAGCACAAAACCGCGTGAAATGTAGTATATGTAAATTAACCGATCATATCGATAACTATTGTCCTGAGCGACCTTTCGTATTAATTATGTATACGTACTGCAAGACGGCAGGTCATAGTATGGAAGAGTCCAGTACAAGGCAGCGCAATAACACACCTTGCACGCTGTGTGGTTGCAAAGGCCACTCAAGCAATGGGTGCCGTTCAAACCGTTCCCAATATGCCTAGAAACCAAATATTGATCAAGATTTAAGCGTTTTCCAAAGCAACACTAATCAACAACAGAAGAATCCCAACACCCAATATCGAGTACAAAACCCGACAAACCAGCCTTTAGATCAGACGCGAATTGCCAGTTAACGTTCACAACGATATGTTATACCAAATTCTTTGCAATCAAATTTTAGGGTTAGTTATGTAACACAAGATTACTTAGACGACAATTGCGATGTAGACGTCCACCCAGAAGTTTCATTCGAAGCAGAGCAACACCGCGAATATTCAGGCAACGCCAGCCATTTAAATGAGTTCAGGAACGGCTGCGCGGACGCATCGACCCCCCTCAGACCGAAGCAGCTTCCAAACCATACGTCAGGTCTGTACTAACCCGCGAACCAGTAGAGTCTGGACCCCCATATGTTGAAACAAAATGCCCACAGTCAATGAATGTGTACGTGACACTAATAGCGCTAATATTAATTTGATAAGAATCGATGGAATTGACCCAAGAGTCCACGTCACAAAGACAGACGTTAGGCAGATTTCAGGGATAACGGAAGAATTCATCAAAATAATGGTAAGTCAATGAAATCAATACGTCGAGTGAGCTAATACACGCCAAGAATTCCATCTTGTTGATAACTCCTTGCCTAGTATCGAAGAAGGTATACTGAGGGCGGCTAGGTGGTCTAGTGGAGTAAGGCTCCGGTAAAGCATCGCTAGATACCAGGTTCGATTCCTGGCTCCGTCGTTAATTTTTCGAATTTACCAGTAGTTCAAAAATTATATACGTTTCACAAAATGAAAATTACCTCGTGATTAATATTAATATTGATGATGCATATCCGCATTTCAATATTATAATATCAGACGGTCATTGACTGTCTTACGAGCTTCGCACCAAGAAGCGTAAGTTACCAAAATGTAAACACACTTACAGACACTCTTACAATTGTGCTCGAAGAGGAAGAACACTTTCTATATCCACATATACTGAGTTAAGACTTTTTACGTAATGAAAAGGCGACTATCTGTTTCAAAAGCAGCTACCTTATCTCTCGCGAAACCGGTGCTATTTCCTTCAACAAGCATAGAACCAACACAAAAACACCACCGCGTATCCTCGCAACATCTGTCACACAAACACCGAAGGTTCAAATAACCACCGCTGACCTTACACGACCACCCAGCACATTTAGAGTTGACACCGGTGCTGATGTAAACATAATTAAACTCGGAGCAATGCATCCGCATGTTCCGTGTGAATTACTCGAAAGTCAGACCCACGTTACCAGTGCTATAAATGAAACAATAATAGTATTAGGAACAACTAGCATTCAAATCGGTGACAACCTTCATATATTCCATATAGTTGTTAATCTTTTCCCAATACAAGAAGACGGAATCTCAGGATCGATGTTTTTACGGAACGAAAATGCATCGATATCCCTGGTTATCAACCAACAAGGGTTTGCCTACGTTTATGCAATAAACTTTAACGAATCAGCTGTGGAAATAAGAAGACCGGTCGTAACACTAGAGGTCGATGAATTTGCGAGCACCACCACGCTCAGCGCAAACACACACCAATCGCATACAAGTACTGCAAGCAGAGGACAGGTCTTACTAGCACAAAACCATGACAATAAAAAAAGGATCGAGAATCGCGTTCTTCTTAAATCCCTAAATAACGATTCGTGACGCCTCGACATTTTGAAAGAAGAATTGCGATTGGACCATTTGAATGACGAAGAAAAACAATTATTAATTAATCTAGCTATCAAATTCAACCATTTGTTTTTCCTCCCAGGTGACACCTTGAGACATACAAACTTAGTCAGCCATACGCTCCCTACAACTTATGACGCACTAATTCATACCAAACAAGACAGACACCCAAGAGTACACAAGGATGAAATACAAAGACAAGTGACCAAGCTCCTTGACCAAAACATTATCATACATTCTTCATCTCCTTACAATTCTCCGGTTTGGATCATCCCCAAGAAATCAGATGCTAGCGGTGGAAAGAAGTGGCGAATTGTTATTGACTTCCGGAAACTCAACAAAAAACCATTGGCGACGCTTACCGGCTACCAAATATCGTCGATATCCTAGACCAACTAGGCTCCGCAAAATGTTTCTCAACGTTCGACCTGGCATCCGAGTTTCACCAAATTCCAATGCATCCCGATCACAGCTCACAGACCGCTTTTCCGACTCCTCACGGCCATTTTGAGTATACTAGTATGTCATTTGGCTTGAAAAATTCTCCATCCACTTTTCAACGTCTAATAGATCAAGTTATATCGGGATTAAAGGGTACCGATATGTTTGTCTATTTGAATGACATAGTCATTCACTCCCGATCCGTGGAGGAGCACGAAACAAAATTTCGAAAACTCATGAAGATATTGTCTGATGCGGGACTAACCCTCCAGCCAGATAAGTGCGAATTTCTGCATAAAAAAGTAGCATACTTAGGTCACATCATCACTCAAAAGTGATTGAAACCTAATCCGGACAAGATATGAGCAATAAAAAACTACCTAGTTCCCAAGAATCCTGAACAGATAAAACAGTTTTTGGGCCTGATAGGCATCTATCGAAAATTCATTCCCAACGTTTCAAAAATTGCTAGACCTAATAATAATTTTCTGAAGAAGAATGGCCTTTTCCCATGGACAGCAGAATATCAATTTGCATGCGCAACTTTACGCGATAGTCTATGTCGGGAACCAATACTGCAGTATCCCGACTTTGAAAAAGCCTTCGTCCTAACAACCGACGACGCTTCAAAGTATACAATAGGAGCAATACTCAGAAGGAAACTGCCTCAGGTGCCCCCCCCCCCCCCCCCCCCCCGCCCACCGATTTCGACCATTTGAGGATATGTTATTCTACATCGAAATCTAAGCGACACTTATTTTTTTTTGTCGGTGGAAAAACGGTTCAAAAGGGTGATATCAGCCTCCAAAGTTCGGCATTCTTAGTGGTTGTTTCACAGTTTCGCATAGTACCAGTTGAGATATTTGAATTGAACTAATTGGAGAATAATTCCTATGACGAATAATAAACAACGCATTTTGGCCAGTAACGACGGGGTTAGATAGTCGGAAATTATAGGGGTTGAAAGTTGAAAAATTTTTATGACTGAAAAACTATTGTTTGGATTTTAACGAAATTGATTTTTGGAACAGCAGAAGAAAGTATGGGATACATGTTTTTGCGTTTTTTGAAACAACATTACTTAAGGGGTAAACTACCCTTATACACGTGTAGCCGAATTTCCATTACAATCGCACTATTTTGCTTCAATTCGTTTTATTTAACATTACAAAAGTCTTTCTAAGCAACAATTTACGAGCTTCTTCGTTTCAAGAAAAGGTCGGTCGCATTTATAACAAAAACCACTCCCGCAAATTGCCGAATGGTTTCTGGTATAGTTTCTTTTGCGATCGTGAAATCTTGCGGAGCCCGGTATTTCAGTAGTTTGTGAGGTTTCTGGAATCGATTGCGAGCTTGAAATTTTGGAATCAAAAGGGCTAATGCTGTAAACATTAAGGACTTCGGTTTTTATTTTTTTCCAAAGTATTGAAAAAAATCAGAAAGTTTACATGGAATGGCTTGTGTATACATTCATGAAATTATAGTTATCTTGTGACGCAGAAGCACCGAAACAATTACATTTTGTTTCGGCAAAGTTCAAATTTTATCTGCCTTTTGCGACGTATCATGCGAGACATATGATAAAAATGAATCAGTTTTTCTGGTTCACTGGCACGTAAAAAAACATTAGAAGTAAAAAAATTGAAATAACTTGTTCCCACCACACTCGCGACTTTTTAAATTCTCACTGGAAGTTCGGGTAGCCAGTTCAATAGAGGTAGTCATTATGTGCAGCCGAGCATCAATTGATATTATTAGTTCAGACCTTGCAATTTTGGAATCATTGTGTGCTGCCAGCTTTCAGTTCATATTCTTGAATCGGCAGTGGTGTGTTTGCATAAGTTATTTGTGACTTTTATGTAATTGAGAATTTGCGAGTGCACTAATGCTTTTCCATAACAAAAATAAAGATGAATCCTTTCAACGTTTTACAGTTACTTGTGACAACATTTCAAGCGATAAATATTGCTCAAACACACGTAAGTAACGAGGAAATACATTGGAAAATCATTTTGAAACTATATTGTTAAATGCAATGGAGGAATACACTGGCGTTGAGATTGAGGAAGAAAGTTTCCTGTAATCTGAAGAACCGTATGAAAATTTAGAAATGGAAATAGTAGACGATGAAGAATGGGCATCTGCAATTCATGAACCAAAATCGCCTCCAGGCGCATGCGCTAGCAATGACGAGAACTTGTCATACGAATAAAAGTTAAGAGCAGTTGATTACTGAAGGTCTGGGAAAAAAATAAAAAATTTGAACATTGAAAGTGTCCGGCAGAAGTGGAAAAAAGTAAAATCTGTTCGCCAATTACGTCGCTGGGCTCATCATTTAAATAAGGGCGGAACATACAAGGAAAAAATAATTAGAATTTGTGACTATACATGGTGAAACTTCAAATTCGCTGTTGATGCTGGATTACCAGTGCACGGTAATGATTTACGAAGTTGGGCGCTACAAGCCCAAAAAGAAATAGGCCATGAAGACTTTCGGTTTAAAGCATCTGAACATTGGGTGAATTCAGGGGGGAGGTCCATTTCGTCCGATCAAAAATTCTATTTGCCGTTTTCTGCATTTTCATTCAGCTTATAGTCTTGAGAATATTCCCTTCAAATATTATTAAGAATTTCGCAAAATTGGCGGAGTTATAGCGATTTGAATGGATGGGTGCGTAGCAGGTATAAACTTAACCGCCAGGCGATGTCTCGTAGCGCGCTAGGGGTCTAGGCCTGCTCGGACCTGCAGGTGCTATTCCGAGAATTTTCGTATCAAGAAACCCTCTCCCACCCTTTATCCTTTGTTATTTCTGCAACAAGCAATCGACGTGTCGTACGTTAGTATTGCTCAGGCTTTCGAAGTGAGAGTACCTATTTGATTCACGAGTGAGAGTGCAGTAATTGTTGAGTTGAAAAATGGATATAAAAGGCAGCCTAGTTGATCGTGTACGAGCAGATCGTCAGAAGAAGAGGAGGTTTCGAGGGAATCAGACAACAGCAGAGGCTGATTTGATTTGTAAATCGACGTCAGCGAGAAAATTACGGAATGCACAGGATGATCAAGTTCCGCGAGACAGGGATAGCAGCTACGTGATTGTCAATTTCTTCACGGTGTTCATGGCACTGAGTGCATATATGAAGTACAAAGAATGTCACAAGGAAGTGAAATTTGGCCAAAAAAGCTGACTGGGCTCAGTTACAAAATTCAATTGGAATGTGCCTGTGGAGCCAAATTCGTTGATTCGTCTCCAAAGATCGGCCGAGCGTCTGAAATAAATCGTCGGTTTGCTTTTGTTTCGAGGCTTCTACCACCGACAAGAGCTGGTATGAATTTGTTTTGTGGCCTCATGGACATCAGCAAAGGTTTCACAAAGAGACTGTATACCTGTCTCGAGGATATACATGTCGCCAGCAAAACAGTTTTTGAGTCTGTACTCGAAAAAGCTGTTCAAGAAGAAAAGCAGAACATCCCTCGCGGACGAGTGGATACAGAGCTGACAGTATCGGGAGACGGCACATGGTAGAAAAAAGGATTTTCTTCACAGTACAGTGTCACAACTCTGATAGACTGTTACTGTAAAAAAGTCATCGACGCAGTAGTCAAACCGAGTTTTTGTCCGGGATGAAAAACATGGGAAACTTGGCAAGATACTCCAGAATTCGAAGACTGGATCGAAATACATGCTGAAAAATGCGAGAATAATCACTCTGGAACCGCCGGAAAAATGGAACCTCACTCCGTAGTGAAGATGTTTGAACGGTCCAGGAAGTATGGCGTACGGTACGGCACTTACATAGGAGATGGTAATTCGAAAACGTATACCGCCATCAAAAACGCAAAATCATATGGTGATGGATCGTTGTTGCAAAAAAAAGAATGCGTTGGCCACGCGGAGAAGAGAACGGGAAGGAGACTCCGCAATGCAAAGTCTACCAATAAAGGTATCGGAGGAAATGGAGCCGGAAAACTCACCAATAAAGCCATAATTTCTCTTATGAAATATTATGGCTTGACAATCCGGAGGCATCCCAATTCCATGGAAGATATGCGCAAGGCCGTGTGGGCTACATTTTACCACCGGAGTTCAACCGACGCCGAACCCCAGCATCATCAATATTGTCCTGAAGGGCCTTCGAGCTGAGGCAAATATAAAAAAGCTGAGGCTCAAGGCGAACTGTCAAGCTTCAAACATGTTCCACCGTCCAACGCACAAGTTTTAACAGTCATCCGACCAATATATGAAGATCTGGCAAGAGAAGAGTTGCTGGAGAGATGTCTGGGAGCCTACACACAGAACAGCAATGAGTCTTTTAATTCTACGCTCTGGAACGGGAACCCCAAACATCTGCATTGTGGTCTTTCCTCGCTTGAAATTGCTACATATATAGCATGCTGCCATTGTAATGAGGGATTCACCCCAATCCTGCAAATCGTGTGTGCTGTGGGTCTGCGTATTGGGGACGAGGCACATGATTTTGCAGCTACGCGCGACAATGAGCGCATCGACCGTGCTGACAGAATATCGTCTTTCGAGGTTCAGAAAGCACGGAATGCTGAAAGAGAGGCTGGTAGTGTTCAGTACGATTTTCACTTGGAGGAAGAAGGACCCCAATATGGCGCCGGAATAGCTGATTGAGCGTAAGTGACTGAAATCAACGATTATTTCTACCGATTCAGACCGAAACTTTAGACGCGTTTTTTTCGAAACCAACTTTCTCAAACTTGTGCCCATGATATCTCAGGAACCACTGAATCGATTCACCCAAATTTTTCACGAGCTTGTTCGGAATAGATCTACCTACAGCTCCTACCGCGGATAATGGTGTGCATTAAAAATTACGACATTTCCAACCTGAAGAAGACTGAAAAAATGTGCCAAATTAAAAAAAATTCGTTATCTTGGCGCCATTGTGTGATTTTTAATTTTATCAGTGTGATCGAGCGGCGGGCTATAGAGGGTCATCTGAAAAACAGAAATATATTCGGATTTTTTGTTTCAGATCAGTCAAACGCGCGTAATCATGGGTACCGATGAAATGCAGCCTCTTGCGGTCCAGCACGCCCAGCGAGTGAAACTCAACGGAATGTCTTATAAAAATTTGCATAAGCATAAAAAATATCAATAAATATTTACGTGAAAAGACTTTTCAACAAGTCTTACTATTTCAACAAAAACAATTCATAAAAAACAAGTTTTGAAAACCTGGTAAAACAGACCTCCCCCCTTCTTCTAAAATTGCCCATCCTATTTTGTTTTGGAAATGATCTACGCAGGTTAATTTATCACAAAACATGAGTTCTTTATTTTCGTACATTCTCCTCTTTTCGCCATATTGCGAGTGACTCTCTCTCTATATATTTCACTATTTTCACCGACTGCGGCGCTGTACTCGCGAACATCCCGCCTCCCTTGAAAGACAGCCTTTCGAACGATAAACTTTGATACATGAAATAAAATATAATAAATGCCAAACTATATAAACTCAAACCAATAAAAAAAAAAAAAAAATAACTGAGATAACTTTTAAAGGACTTGTCTCTGTTACCGAAATCTCTTTTCGAACTGAACGTGTTTTGATAAACTCAGAATTCAATATATTGTCCTTTTTTTGGCTGATCCGATTAGAATAAACTGTATCAACTAATAAGTCTTTTCCGTGGATTCAGCCATCGATTGGCGGTTGATTCCGTTGTTATCTTCTTCCAGTGGCAAGGGGCAGTTTTTTCACAGCCCTCTTTTAACAAACCGCCTGATGTACGAACGGTAGCCACTCTGACGATGTTCTCTTCTCCCGCATGAACCCCAACGACTCGTCCAAGAAGCCATTGGAGCGGTGGAATATTATCTTCTTTCAGTAGCACCAAAGTGCCTACCTCCAGATTGTTGTCTTTGGCATGCCATTTGTATCGTTTCTGAAGTTCGCACAGGTACTCGTGATACCATCGATTCCAAAAGTGTTGCCTTACTTTTTGTAAGTGTTGCCAACGAGATAAACGATTATCGGGAACTTCCAGATAGTTATGTTCTGTCGGAAGTAAAAGTGAGTCCCCTACTAGGAAATGGGAAGGGGTTAATGCTGCTGTATCGTTAGGATTGCTCGAGAGTGGCGTAAGTGGACGTGAATCAAAGATTGATTCGATTTCAACAAGAAGAGTATAATACTCCTCAAACGCGAAGACTAGACCTTTTGTGACTGTATTTAGATGTTTTTCAGTGCATTTTATGGCCACCTCCGACAATCCACCGAACTGAGGAGCCCTGGCCGGAATGAATTTCCAATCGATACGTTGACGAGCTAGATGATCAGATATAGCTTGCTTCTCTTTCTCCAAGAATGCGTATAGTTCCTTTAACTCTTTTGGTGTACCGACGAAATTTGTTCCATTGTCGGATATCATACTCGAGCAAATTCCGCTTCTCGCTACAAATCTGCGTAACGTTGACAGAAACGCTTCCGTTGTCATCTCTGTTACGAGCTCCAAATGCACAGCCTTTGTTGCGAGACATGTAAAAACTGTAATCCTGGCTTTCGTTGTGTGAACTCTACTTCTCCCACGACTTTCCCGTACCTGCAATTGTTCCGCGTAGTCGACGCCTGCATTTGCGAATGGTTTCAAACAGCCTCGTACACGTTCACTGGGCAAATCACCCATCATAACGTCTGGTACCTTTGGTTTGCTACGGTAACACTGAACACAATTGCTCGTAATCTTTCGAGCTTCTCGCCGTCCAGAGAGAAACCAGTACCCTTGTGGAATTGAGTATAATAATTGTTCCGGTCTACAATGATGTAAGCGAAGATGCTCTCTTCTCATTATTACCTTCGTTAGGTGATGGCGATCCGGTAAAATGATCGGATATTTTTGTATTTTGGGAATGTTGGCTTTTGATAATCTACCTCCCACGCGAATAAGTTCGTCTTTGTTCAAGAATGGGGTAAGAGAGGTGAGCTTGCTTCCTTTCGGGACTTGCTTACCCTGCTCCAATGCTTTGTGTTCCGGAAAACATGATTCTCGCTGAATCATTTTCACTATAGCTCTTCCAGCTAGCTCGAGCTCTTCAATCGTTAACGAACCGCTTCGTTTTGTGCCAAAATTATTAGTTTTGAATCTGAGACAAAATGTAATTACTGTCTCGAGTTTTTCGTAAGTTGAGAATTTTCTCAACACGTTATTCGTGCTTTTTGCCGAAATGAGTACGGCCGACGGTTTCATTTCCGATGTATCGATGTCAATTGTTTCTCTGTTCTGGCCATTTGCCGATTTTTAGCCAAGCAGGCCCGTGCCACCACAAGTCTCTTGTCGTCCAATTTTTGACGGTGATGCCTCGTGATATTAACCCTTTCAGTACGGACGCATTCTACGTCGCGCCGTCCCCGCTGACCGAGCAGTCGCGGCAAGCGTCCGTACCATGGTCACCGCTCGTACAGAGCGAGCGTCAGGCGTTGGGTGACTATAGTCACCGCTCGTACAGAGCAAGCGTCAGGCGTTGGGTGACTATAGTCATCGCTCGGACAGAGCGAGCGTCAGGCGTTGGGTGACTATAGTCACTGCTCGGGCCGAAAGGGTCAAGTCCGCCGGATTATCCTCGGACGGGACATGAAGCCACACCGCATTGCGCGTCAAGTCTTGTATTTTGGTCACTCGATTAGCGACGTATGTTTTTCGGAGATTCGGCGACGAAGCTATCCAACTTAATACAATCGTCGAGTCGCTCCAAAGATAAATACTTTGAATTCTTTATGAGAATGCTTGCACCGCTGTATTGCACAGTTTCGCGAGAACAAGCGCTGCATTGAGCTCGAGTTTTGGTAACGAGATCGTCTTCAACGGGGCTACTCTACTTTTCGAACATATCAAGAGAGAACTCGTCTCCCCTTTCGACTTTTTTGATACTGCGTAAAGACAGGCTCCATACGCTTTCTCGGATGCATCTCCGAATCCGATGGGATCGAATTTTCTTTCGTCGTTTCCCGGGATTTATATTTCTTGGTATGCGTATGTCATTTATTGTCGATAATGAGTTATAATTATTTATCCAAGGCGTCTTGAAGATGTGACGGTAAATTCTCGTCCCAACTGGTTTGCAATTGCCAGATTTGTTGCATGATGCACTTTGCAGTTATCGGCACAGGTCCGAGTAGACCCAAAGGATCATAGATTTGAGCTATCTTAGATAGCACGAGTCGTTTTGACAATTTCGTTGATTTTTAAATTGTCACGCTATATTGCATGTCATCTGATTTTGCATCCCATAGGAGGCCTAAAGTTTTTAGAGCTCCTTCTTTGTCGAGATTCAATAGACTGTCTGTCTCGGAATCGCGTGATCAGCTTGCTAACGTTCTATCATCGTTCGAGCACCATTTCCGGAGCTGAAACTGTCCTCTTCCAAGAATTTGGGAGAGTTGTTGCTGCAAAGCGACAGTCTTCTTTATCGTGTCCACGCCAGTTAATACGTCATCCATGTAAAAGTCCTCTTCAATTGCTCTTGCTGCTCGAGGATACTTTGTTTCTTCTTCCGCGAGTTGTAAACACCGAATGGCCAAATACGAAACTGGAGCTGTACTGTAAGTGCCGGTGTTCAATCGATACATTTGAATAGGCTGCGTTGGATCCGCTCTCCATAAGATCGTTTGCAAACTTCAATCTTGCTCTCGAACGAAAATCTGTCGAAACATGGCTGTGATATCTGCCGTTAAAACGAATTTATGCGATCTGAATCATAAAATGATCCCAAACAGATCCTTTTGAAGGTTCGGTTCAACCATGAGCTTTATCATTTAAAGCTGTTCCGAGTGACGTCTTGGCCGAAGCATCAAAAACGACTCGTGATTTCGTCGTTATACCATCCGGACGAATTACTGGTTGGTGCAGCAAAACAAATGTGCTTAGCTTGACTCTCTGACTCGCCTAGTTTAACGTCCGATTTTTGTGGCAAAACTACAACAAATCTTCCGTCTGTATCTCGTTATAATGAATCTGTGAATTGTCTCTCACACTCAATTTCTTCTCTCGTCCTCCTTCGTATTTCATGAGATTCTTCTTGATTCCAGAATCTTTCTAATTGAGTATGAAGCGTCGTGTTAGCCACCAATCCACAAAATTGTGAGGGATTTCTCGATGTCGCATCGACAAGCTCTCCCCCTACAATCCAACCTAGAAGAGTGTTTTGAAGCCTTGGTAGACCTTTTCTTTGTTTCATCGAATCTGAGCAGAGAAGTTGCTAAAACAAACCCGCTCCTACGAGCAGATCGATTGTACGTGGTTCATAAAAACACGGATCGGCCAGGTGCAATCTCTCAGGTGATATGAGCTTCGTATCTATTTTGATTTATGGCAAGCGCTCGGTAATCGTTGGTAAAACCAAACAGACAATTTTTGTTTCGTAATCCGTGTATATCGATCTGATTTTGACTTCAACCGTTTTTGCTATACTCATTTGTGATTGATTTACACCAGTGATAAACTCGTTCTGCTTTCGACATCGTAATTTCAGCTTGCGCACGAGATCTTCGGTAATTACGTTCGATTGCGAGCCTGGGTCTAACAAAACACGTTCACTCTGCTGAATACCGTTTGCGTCCTCTATTTGAACTCGTGCTGTCGATAGTATAATCTGCTTGCTCGTCTTTCGTATGATGTTCATCGCCGAAGATATCTCTGTTGGCGTATTACTCGGTTGATCGGCCGTTGCGCATAGCTTAACGACTGGATTTTTTTCTGTTTCGTTATTCTTTTGGCTCGTCGTTGAGCTTCCAATTTGGTCGAGATGTAAAGGCGTGTTATGTTTCTTTGACACTTTTTACATCCTGATGATCTGCAATTCGTTGCATAGTACCCTTTGCTCAAACAATTGAGACACAACCTTTTCGTTTTTGTTTCCTGTACACGGTTCGAGATGGATAATTGCAGAAAGTCTGGACATTTATATATCGCATGAGCGTTGTTACAAACTGGACAATTTTGTTGCGATACAGTTGTAACTGATACTGAATTTGTTGGTTTTCTCGGTACCGACGATTTCGTTGTTTCGTTTTTATTTTTTCCTCGGTCGATCATCTCGATAGTACGACAAAGATCGTTCAAGAAGGTTAGAAATTCATCTAAAGTCTTTCTAGCTGCTCTGTCTCGGTTGGCCTCTTCCTCCCAGTCTCTATGTGTACTATAATCGAGCTTGGATTTTATCATATGGATTGATAAGTATCTCAATGCTGAATCGAAAGTTAGAGTGTCCTTAACGTTTTCAGTTGTGTGCGAATGTGTACAATAAGTCGCCTCATTGTTGTCGGTTTATCTTCTGCGACGGCTGAAAAATCGCGCAGCTTGTTGAGATGTGTGTTTACTAGTTCTCACGCGTTCTCATAGTTTTCCGCCAACGTTACCAATCCTCCGATCACCTGTAACGCTTCTTCTTTGAGAGAGCTTCTCAAATATTGGAATTTTTGTATCGGTGTGAGGCTGGTGTTGTCATGTATCATCGATTGAAAAGCATCTTTGAAAAGAAGCCACTCGTTGAAGTCAACTTTGAACTCCGGTAACGTCAGAACCGAAAATTTGATAATACAACGCTGTGGTTGGTCAGGTAAACGCCGGTGTCCACTCTCATTCAGTTGTACTTGCTCGTTTGCATGTGGTAACGAATTGACTGGTAATTGTTGTGCGAGCTGCTGCTCAAATTGTCGCTGTTGATGGGCGTGCAATGCATCTTGAAGCCTCGTTGCTGTTGCATAATAACTGTTTTCGAATACCGTTCTTTCGGCGTCCGAGTCTTGTGGAATCGCCGTTTCACTTTCTTCAGTGCTTCCGGCTGCATTTGATTCTAATTTCGACAATCGATACTCGTTTATCTGATCTTGAATTTCTTCAAAATTTTCCCATAATTGCTCGATTCGCTGTAACCTAACTTGAGTTTCTGCTACCGATATATCGTTAGAAAGAGCGTTGCTCACTTGAGTCAACTGTTCCTTTATTGATGCTCTGTTACTCGTTAATTTTCTTAGTTCTGCCATTATTTTTTTTTTTTGAATCAAATCAAGGAATAGGATCGGGATAGTAGAGAACTCACTTACCCTCTTGTTGCTGTTTCGCCTTCCTCTCGGATGTTACGACTGCTTGGCTGTTGCCTGTACTCTCGGTCTGTTGTCGAGTTTGCTTCTGAATCCCCGTCACGTGGATCGTCCCGAAGGAATTCCTTCGTTGATATTTCACGCAAGCCTGCGCCTCGTTTTTGACTATTGTTTACTGTTTCTCGATGATCGTCGTGTACTACGAATACGGTGCGGGTATATATCTATCTCTCTCGTCGCGCTCTCGTATCTCGTACGCGACGCTTCTCTCTTTTTGCTTTGTTTCGCTTGTAGCTCGACGTGTGACTGTATGTCCCCCGCCCCGCTAGTCACGCGTTCACTATATGCTTGGACTCTGACGCCCTACTACACCGACACCGAGTCAATGTTTTTCAATACATCAATCGTTCGATACGAACGTCGACAATGAGCGTTTATCCGACACTTTTCGAAGTAATATAACTATATTTGTATTTTCGATGACACTTTTATCGTGCTCGGATGCTCATTTGTTTCACTATATATGATTAAGCCACTGCTTAAATGTTTGTTATACCGCGAAACGGATATTCACGAATTTTTACGCACGAGTTCTGTCGTGATCGACTGACGCCATTAATCAACTTTTTGCATGGCCGCGGCCATGCTCGCCTCGTGGCGTCCCGCCACGATTCACACGTCGTTTTTATTCTGCAAATTTTCTTTACCCTTAACGCAATTCTCAGTCGACTATTGTCTACAACTTTGCCCCACATGAGTTCGATAATGCTGTTGAGCGCCAATTTATTTTTTTGGAAATGATGTACGCAGGTTAAGGACGTTGCCTACCAAGCTGGCGCGGGAACTTTGGCTTCCCGCGCGACTCAAGCCAGGTGGCCAAGGGGAAGAGTGGGCGGGACGTGGGCGGGACTTAAGTTTATGCCCCTCGCGTGATATGGCCCCCCACCCTGCACTCCGTTGGAACCAGGCCGCTTGCACTTCAACGTTCTGAAGTTCTCACGTACGAGGACTACAACTGAAAGCCCGTATGAGTTTCGCGTGGTTGATGAGATTAGGATACGTTTATCCAAGGAGAGGTTGGCACATATACATTATAAGTTCAACATGTTTTATTTTGAGCAAGCAACATAGATTTTAACAAATAAACCATTCACAAAGGCATTCCCTCACGTCACACACACTCCTTCACTCACAGAAGATTTTTGTACTTGATATTGATGAAATTTCAAGTTCACGATTAAAATTGAGGGAGAATTTCGTTCAGTAAAGGCTAATAAATGAAGATCGCTTATCTGAGTTTTGTGAACTTTCCCACGTTGGCTCTATCCCTTGTTCCGAGGTCTGATGATCTGCGTGTTGGGCGACGTCGTCGCGCTTCTTGCCCTTGAACGAAGATGATATTTTAGTCTCTGAATTCGCCTGGCCAGGACGAGTGGGGACTTCGCGGACGACCCCAGACCGCGCTGTCGATTCGATCTTGATCGGTTGACGACCCCGGAACGAAAGAGGCAGAGCTCTGGTCTCACTTGTCGATCTCGCTATTAATTTTTAGGGTGGGGATTGGCGTGTCGTAATATCGATTCGACGAACTAACTTCGAGAAATCGAAGCTGGATAATCGATATTGATCCTATCGATCATTGTTCGTTACAAAATCCCCCCTTTCTTTGTGTGTTCGCTAATAGATGAACGGCACAAAGAATATAAGCGGTGGATTGAGATTGATTAACTATTGGATTTCGTTCCCATTCATTTTCTTTTCATTTTTCGTTTCGCAGATAGACATACTCTTAAAGGAACAAATAATATCGATATTCACATACATACATTCACACTCTTATCCGCGCGCGCATACAATAAAGATACATAGATTAAAATATACGTCGATTCGTGATAACAACCATGTCCTTTCTCCTTAAAAAATAGATCCTCTAGTTTTTTTTTTTTTTTTTTTTTTTTTTTTTTCTACCGACATGGCCACAAGAATCTCCTTCGAAACGGGAGCATGTTGCGCTTGGGCCTGTTAATAATATTCGCAATGAAACGTGATTGTAATCGAGATCAACATCCCGATTAATCGAGTCCCTTAGAATTATATTTTCACAAGTTGCAGCGATTATATGTCCCGAGCGTTTTCTCAGCGTTATTGAGGTCAGCAAGGACGAAAGCATTTTCTCCTTTTTACGACGCTGATACCGTTGTCGCTGGCATCCGTTTGAACCCTATATGGTTTTCCAGGCAAAATGTGTTTCAATTGAATGCAATTTTGAAAATCTTTCTTTAATTGTTCAAATGCCTGGCTGTGCCTAGTCTCCCATGCCCAGATGGCGTCTTTTTGCAATAATCCCCGGAGCGAATCTACCGATTTGCTGTGGTTAACATTGAATTGAGACGTTGCTGGATGGAGATGGAACGGAACTGGATACGTGTGTTTTATCGATGGATTTTTTGTTGTTAAAGTAATATTGTGTTCATACCCTATGGCACAACCGGGTTTGTTTGAAAAAAAGTTTACTAAATTCCTGCAATAAACTCGCAAAGGATCGTCTCTCTTCCTCTCCTAATAGTAAAAGATTACTCGCGACAGCTCGGGGATCAACGGGGGCGCTACTCTTGTTCGCGACACTTATTTCGCAAATTTGCGTGAACTTATTTTCATTCATGTCATTGATAATATTGACCACTCTATTTTCTACGGCGATTCTTTTTGAATCCAATATACGATTAGTTTCATTCAGTAAACCGCATCCACGTTCGGGATCGTCGGTGGTTTCCGTTATTTTGCATCCATTTTTATCTTCAACATCGTGATCATATTCACTAGATCCTGAATCACTTTTGACTTTAGCCGTCGGTTCTGGGATTGTATTCTTTTCCTCAAAACCGACAATTCGTTTTAACTCAGCGACATTGACAATGAAAATTTGCATTTCGTTATTCTTTTGCGAACAAATCAACGTCTCCGTCGAACCCCGCTCGAACACCACATTCGAGGGAGAGAGAGCAAGTCCTTCAACTATTATCTTCATTCGACTACAATCAATTATTACATTATTCCTCACCATTCAATCGTGTCCCAGAATTATTTCAGATGTTAAATAGGGTATCACGTAAAACACTCTATCGATAATTCTACCGTCTATTTCTATAACGAGTCTTATTTGGCGTTTAACCGCCGTCGATTTTTTCTCTATAGCCGTCGTCACCGAGAGGTTGGACAATATATCCACTCGGGTATGCGCGATAATCTGTTTATATTTTTTTTCTGAGATCGCAGTGATCTGGCTCCCCGTATCTATCAAAGCCATAACATTAATAAATGGGCCCTTTAAATGTACGTGCGGGCTCTGGGCTATAACGTTGTCGTTTATTTGTGGTGTTGTTATCGCTCCGCGTTCGACACCAATTGCTAGGTCGTCGACGAAATCAAAGTGATCGGGACGCGCTTTCGGAGCGCTGTAAAGCGCGTCGCTACTTAGTTTAAATTATTTTCGTTAGGTCTCCCGTTGTTATTTCCGTTAGGGTTGGAGTATCCGTTATTCTTCGTTTCTTGAGGAAGCGGAAAACGAGTATCTGGCATTCGGAAATCTGATCTGGCTTGGTCAAAATTCTCATTTGAGTTGTAATAACCACGATAATTCCCGTACTTTCGTCTTCGATTATTTCTGTTATTATTTTGATTATTATTCCAATTCCTTCTGCCTTGATTCTGTTGTCCTCCCACCTGTATCCTCATTCCGTTTATTCTCGGAGCGTTATGTTTGTTTTCGGAGTGAGGATTATTAGCTCTGTTCTCCCATGTTTTTCCTTTTCTGACAACGTCCAAATTGCTTAACGTTTGCGCAATGGAATTTGTATCTGTGAAATTTACGGTCGATAACGTTTGCCAAAGACAATTTGGATATTGTTGTACGATATTATAGTTTGTTTCAAATTCCGAAAGACGGGGAATAAAATATCTAGCGTTACCCAACTGTTTATAAAAATAATTCTGTAACGACTCTTTTTGAGCTTCATAACGACTCTCCATCCAATTTTTCTTAAAACGAACACGTATAGGTATCGAGTAAAATTCCTCTAGAAATTCTTTTTTGAAATTTTCGTAATCTGTAGAATTTTCCTTCAAACTGAACCAAAGACTGACTTTTCCTTCGAGGGCATGTTCTACCATCGACATCTTTCTATTCTCTTACACGTTTTTAGTTTTTATATATTTTTCTAATTCATTTATGAATTCCATTCGGTGTTTTTCTGTCTCGTCTTGAAATTTCGGGATCTTTGTATCAATATGAATTTGTTGTACGTTACTCATAACCGCTGCTACTTGCTCTACCACGTTGTGTTCATCTGTTTGGCCTTGTGGGTGACCACGATAAGGTGGCCACCCCCCTCCAAAATCTAGTTGTGTGATAATTTGAGAAATTTTTTGCATGATTTTCAAAGGAATTGCGACGATCTCTCCGATAGCGAAGTCGAAATTTTTTTAGAAACAACCGTTTTTGCGCGCGAAAAAAAAAATTTCGATTTCGGGACTAAAAATAGGGTTTAATTTTTTTTCTGAAAATACGCAAAATCCTGAGTGCGGATATCAAGAATTTTCCGGGATTCGTCAAACAAATCACCCAGAAATAAATCTCAAAATTCGAACTTTTTGTCGAAAATTCGGTACTAACTGGCGGCACAGGTGGAATTGAAATATCTGGCAAAATCGACCAGCGCTAACTTCACCCGAGTCCAGGTAGCGGTATACGATATGTCATTGACGATTCTGCGCGATGAGTTTCGTTGGACTGACTTCTCTGTTTGCAGCTAGGCGAGCAGCAAGATTAGTAGTTTGAAAATATCTGCATTCAGAGAAGCGTGACAAAAACGTCCGCATTTAAAATTATCAATGATGATTAACACAAAGGCAGCATAACGGGAGGTTAACAAGCATTTTGTTATCATCGGTTGCCAGTGACAACCGTTGTAGCACGGAGGTTAGCGAACGCTCGCGCGTCGCCGATCCGGCCGATCAAGATCTCGCTATTACCGTTTTCCGACGCGGCGACGTCGAGATGATGTAGCGCAAAAATTGCAATTCTTTCGAAAATGATCATCGAATCAACCCGATTCTGTCAAAGTGCAGCCTTATTGACAAAGGCTTATCACTCTTATTTTACACAAAAATGATTTGAAGAAACGAACAGAATCCACCCGAATTTTGACAGTGTATTGCTTGTTCATCGCAAAATTCTAGGTCAGTTTATTTATATTCTGGAGAACGATGCGCGAAAATTGGTTAATTCTGACACCGTGTATTTACTTTCGTACGTCGAATATTTCCGCGGCAGCAAAGCACATGGGTGGCCGACTTTTCTGTGATTCTAGTAGTAACAATAAGCGCAATATTGCCACGACCCAGCGTTATTTTCACGCAATGATCAAACCGGGGACAGTAAACTACGGTTAGAAATTATTTTCGATGAAAATATGCCGTTGCATTTTGGAATTTCGTTAATTGTCCGACAAATTGATACGTAATGCGTAAGAACGAAATGACTCGCATTTGTTGAGAACGAAACCCTTGCATTGCTCTTTACTTAGATACGAAAATCGTACTATTCTTATCCAGATGACAGAAGTATGTGCGAAGCACGACAGGCTGAGGTATCGTTAAAGTACGGCGGAAGTATGGCCGATGTTATGACAGAAGTAGAAGCATGAAGGAATAATCGTCAGGTTATGATTCATCTACCTTTTACCTGTGATTTTTCCATTTCGTGGGCGACAAAGACAGTATTTTTTCGTAAATGCGATCGCCACGCTTCACTTTCCATTTCAATTCAATGACAGTTCGTCAATGACAATAATTAGCAAAATAATATTGAGTTTGTAAACCGATGCAGAGATTTGATACTTAATTCTATACAATTCCTTACAAATATGGTAATACAAATGTTTGATTGGTTTTTACATGTGCAATGAAATATTTTGTTTCATTCAAAATATGTACAATGCGTAAATTCGCGAATCCGTTATTTTTTGGGATCGCGCATAGTATTGCACAACAGAATTATGCACCTTCGATACTCCTCTTATGTTAATCCATCCTCCTCACTGAAAATTTTTTCAACGAATGCTGAAATTTACAGAGACGCGGGCATAATATTTGCAATGTTGCCCGCTACATTTCATACATTGAATAATGCGTAATTACTTTTCAGTGCGTAATAAATATTCTCCGGCATTGCTTCGTGTTTGCCTTTCCCGGTTGGACTCATCTCTGTCAAACTATCGTTGTCTAAGATAATTTTGAAGAGTGCTCGGTTCGTTTCTTTCCGACTCTTGTACATAATCTCTGTGACGGCGGCCATTTGCACATTGTCAACCCACACGTCGTACCCTATGCTTAACCGTACTTGATGACAATTTAAAAATGATAATTATCTTATCAAAATTAGTGACAATTTAATGTCAAAGTATTACCAACAGATCGTTTTCCGCTACTCGGTGCTGTTACTTTCAGGACAATTTGAAAAGTGTTCCATGAACTCGTTCGATTAACGCATTTATTCGTTTCTTTGTTTTAATTGCGACCGTAGTCGCAGTTTCATGATGTAGCTACACAACATTTTGTTGGAGACATTGAACTGATGCATTATTTACTGAAAATTTAATGCATTATGAAACAGACGCAGCATTATTGTAAATGGTGTATTTTTTCACAGATCACGAGTGCACCACCTCGACCTACAAGTTTAAATTTCTGAATCGACGTGATCTGAGATACTGTATTCGTGCGTGTACATATAATTATTTTTAATTATTTAATTTATTTATTTATTTACTTATTTATTTATCTATTCATTCATTTATTCATTCATTCATTCATTCATTCATTCAATTATTCATTCATTCATTCATTTATTCATTCATTGATTCATTCATTGATTCATTCATTGATTCATTCATTTATTCATTCATTTAATCATTCACTTACTTATTAATTTTTTTTTTTTTTCTTTTCTCTTCCTTGCGTATAGCCAAATCGGTGGAGAAATCCTTTATGGACCACCCCAGGTAGGGTACCGTCACTCCCAGGAGTGTGGGACTCGCCTTACGGAATACCCACTAAAACCACCACCAAAAACCGTTCCTTGCTGTCGTCCACACCCCACGGAACTGTCGTCGTACCTGTTTTTGAGAATCAAATATCACGATTAGAACAATACGAGGAAAATATTTTGATAAAATTAAATCTAACAAACGGATGTGAACTAGACTTTTCACCATTTTCGTGACACCATTCTCGCATTACAGAAACGCTGAAGCTCAAATTTCTTCGCAATAAGAATCAATCATTAGAGTTTTGTAGTGTTTAATACGAGCGTTTAATAAGAAGAAACTTGCCTTGCGTTTTACGTCTGATTTTGCCAGCTCTTCGTGCCCGCCGATAGCCGTACCTTGCTTATTCTCGAGACTCCACGGGACTGTCGTCTTACCTATTTTCAACATTAAACAGCACTATAAGAAAAATACGAGGTGCCTTTTTGATGATAACGATTCCTATGTTATTCAAACATCAGATACAGTTTTGTGTGCGGTAGCAAACAAAGAGAGTTTTGACGTCCCACCACTTCTGTTATATTATTTTCACACATCTGAGGATTTTTTTTTCAACCCTCTAAATAACAATAATAATAATTCTTGACAGTTTCGCGTTGTCAATCATTGAAGATTTGTAAAAAGAATCATATCTCACATTTCATTCCTGGTTCCGTTGCCTGAGGAGATGCTCGATGTGCCCTCCGTTCTGCTGGACAGTGAGTGCGAGCCGTTTCCGGATCGACCCTCGCACCCGTTGCATCTCCCTAACAGGAATAGCGGCACACGCTTCGGCGATGCGGTGGCGCATGTCGTGTTTCGTTGTGGGGGCCCGTTCGTAGACGATTTCCTTGACTCTACTCCAGAACCGGAAATCACAGACGGTAAGATCTGGTGAGCGCGCTGGCCACCTATCCGGACCTCTCGTACCGATCCAGCGCTCCGGGAACATGGCGTCCAGGATTGCCTTGTTCGCGTTACTGTTGTGGGCAGGGGCCCCGTCCTGCTGCCACCAAACCTGGTCCATACGGATGGGGTTTCCGTCCATCAGGCGTGGGAGTTCCTCGGTGAGTACGGTCCTGTACTTGGCAGACGTCAGATTTCCGTCGAGGAAAATGGGCCCGAGGATTCTGTCTTGTAATACTCCAACCCAGACGTGGAGCTTCCAACGGTGCTGGTTATCCTGTTCGACGATCCAGTGTGGGTTTTTCGGAGCCCACCAACGACAGTTCTGCTTGTTGACGAGTTCGAGGTTCGTGAACAGCGCTTGGTCCGTGAATCACACGTTCCTGAAGAAATCGGGATCCTCCTGCAGACGCTCCAGTCCCCAGCGACAGTACGTCAGTCTTCGTTCGGCATCACCTGGGCACAGCTTTTGCACCGGCTGGTACTTGAACGGACGGTTCAGTTCACGTGCGATTTTTCTCACAGATTCTCGAGGAACTTCTGTAGGGAATTAATTACTACTTTTAGAAAGCACGAAGAGACAATTATCGCATTGACCCCTAAATATACGTTGAATTTGTGTCCAGAATTGTCTCGTCTCTAATAAATCTCACCCAACAGAACGAGGTATGACTTGGTAATAAAATTTCGCATCAAACCGACGGGGAAATATCTCGCTGAACTGACGAGTCAATGGATTTTCGGCTCAATTACAATTCACCTGAATGAATGGAAAATAACTTGATTAATGAGAATTAACTGAATCACTAAATTTGACTGAAATGTTGAGAATTAACTGAGACACAACTGAATTACGGAAAATTAAATCAAGTATATTCAAATTACTTTGGGTTCATGCCAGAATTATATATTCACAGAGAGTAAAAATTAAATAAAAATGTGAAATCAAGTAGAGTTAAGAAAAATAATTTGAATTAATTGGAAATGCGATAGAATGAATTCAAAACTTTTCAACCTCACTTGAATTAGCGTGAATTATCAAGAATTGAAATTTATGAATTGAAACGAATCAAGTTGAATTATATGAATCTATCTCACTTAAAAGAATTGATTTCAAATAAGAAAATTAAGTTAAACTACATTAATCTATTCAGATTAATTCAACTCAAACAATTACCGTGTCACTCAAATCTCGAATTATTTCTCCCTCGCATGAAACGAACAGTTCAGGTTGCCCGCGCACCATTGATTTTGATGTGAATAACTGAAATACGGTTAATTCTGGTCAGTTGGAAATTTCTGGAAACGCCGGAAGCAATATTTAAAAAATCATCTAATCACGGGGTCAATCTGAAATTGATGAAAACACGAAATTGAATTTTTTAGCGTTCTCACAGGTCCTGGAAAAGGTTTGGATATTTTTCACCCCGAAGCGGATACACGGAAAAATGTTGCACGGCAATTGGTAATTTTATAGACACTATTGCGTCAAAAAAATTCAAGAAAACCAACAATAGAGAGTGTTGAAATTAGCGAATTTGGCATGGAATGCCCCATACGTACATCTCAGAATGAATTAAATTGAGAAAAATATAACGAAGAAAAAAGAAACATACGCAGTGTCCTCGCGAGGCGTCTGAGACTCCGTCTTCCGTTTTCCTGGACGGCGTGTTCCACCGCTGCTCGGACAGGGCCATCCCGCACCGGCTTGATGCGCTGCTCTCGTGCCCGCTTCAGCACGCCGCGCGCCGTGCTCCTGCTCCGTTGCCGCTAGCCTAGAAATGAAGTTTCGCATACTCGAATCATACATTGTTGCAAAGTTTCCCAAGCATTGGCTTCTTACAGGAAAAAAATTGACGTAGCCGACAGTTATGTCGCATAAATGTTTAAAATATATTATTCAGGGCAATGCGCGCAAGCTGCATAGAGTTCTGGTGCAAATTAACACGATTATGCAATTCTGAAAATTATATCATTGCGAACGTCGTACCTTCGAAAGGACTGCCTCGACGGTGGCTGCCCGTCCTCCGGGAATCGCTCTCGGTACAACCTCGCCGATCCTGTAAAGTTGTTCCCGGTCTCCGCTAGTATCCGATGCATCCTGGTCGTCCGCAAGTCCCTGTCCAACGTAATCTCTGATTTTCTAGCAACAACTTTTCTAACAATACAGCTACAGTAACTCAACGTTGGTAAAATTGGTGGTGAAATAAAAATATTCTTCAACAGCTAACTACGCTACAGTTGAACGTGTAAAATTAACAACTCTCACAACACTTCACGGTAACTTGACGATTATAAACGTAATGCGAATATTTAAATGATTAAAAATATGTGTAATGCTACGAATAAACGTGGAAATAATCTGGATTTTGGAGAAGTTTTGAGTAAAACTCTGATTTTCGTTGTTGATGCTTCGAGTAAATCTTAGTGTCTGTTTGCTGAAATTAGCGCGAAACAATGCCAGATCTTCGATTGTTGTTTAATACGCCTGACGCGCCGAGCTGTGTCTGTTGGTTATTTCACGAACTCTCGGACAGCAGCGTGTAATAACAAATGAATACATTCGGGATCGTACGATATCCTAATAGTTGTAACCAACGGACGCAGCTCAGCGCGTCAGGCGTATTAAACAACAATCGAAGATCTGGCATTGTTTCGCGCTAATTTCAGCAAACAGACACTAAGATTTACTCGAAGCATCAACAACGAAAATCAGAGTTTTACTCAAAACTTCTCCAAAATCCAGATTATTTCCACGTTTATTCGTAGCATTACACATATTTTTAATCATTTAAATATTCGCATTACGTTTATAATCGTCAAGTTACCGTGAAGTGTTGTGAGAGTTGTTAATTTTACACGTTCAACTGTAGCGTAGTTAGCTGTTGAAGAATATTTTTATTTCACCACCAATTTTACCAACGTTGAGTTACTGTAGCTGTATTGTTAGAAAAGTTGTTGCTAGAAAATCAGAGATTACGTTGGACAGGGACTTGCGGACGACCAGGATGCATCGGATACTAGCGGAGACCGGGAACAACTTTACAGGATCGGCGAGGTTGTACCGAGAGCGATTCCCGGAGGACGGGCAGCCACCGTCGAGGCAGTCCTTTCGAAGGTACGACGTTCGCAATGATATAATTTTCAGAATTGCATAATCGTGTTAATTTGCACCAGAACTCTATGCAGCTTGCGCGCATTGCCCTGAATAATATATTTTAAACATTTATGCGACATAACTGTCGGCTACGTCAATTTTTTTCCTGTAAGAAGCCAATGCTTGGGAAACTTTGCAACAATGTATGATTCGAGTATGCGAAACTTCATTTCTAGGCTAGCGGCAACGGAGCAGGAGCACGGCGCGCGGCGTGCTGAAGCGGGCACGAGAGCAGCGCATCAAGCCGGTGCGGGATGGCCCTGTCCGAGCAGCGGTGGAACACGCCGTCCAGGAAAACGGAAGACGGAGTCTCAGACGCCTCGCGAGGACACTGCGTATGTTTCTTTTTTCTTCGTTATATTTTTCTCAATTTAATTCATTCTGAGATGTACGTATGGGGCATTCCATGCCAAATTCGCTAATTTCAACACTCTCTATTGTTGGTTTTCTTGAATTTTTTTGACGCAATAGTGTCTATAAAATTACCAATTGCCGTGCAACATTTTTCCGTGTATCCGCTTCGGGGTGAAAAATATCCAAACCTTTTCCAGGACCTGTGAGAACGCTAAAAAATTCAATTTCGTGTTTTCATCAATTTCAGATTGACCCCGTGATTAGATGATTTTTTAAATATTGCTTCCGGCGTTTCCAGAAATTTCCAACTGACCAGAATTAACCGTATTTCAGTTATTCACATCAAAATCAATGGTGCGCGGGCAACCTGAACTGTTCGTTTCATGCGAGGGAGAAATAATTCGAGATTTGAGTGACACGGTAATTGTTTGAGTTGAATTAATCTGAATAGATTAATGTAGTTTAACTTAATTTTCTTATTTGAAATCAATTCTTTTAAGTGAGATAGATTCATATAATTCAACTTGATTCGTTTCAATTCATAAATTTCAATTCTTGATAATTCACGCTAATTCAAGTGAGGTTGAAAAGTTTTGAATTCATTCTATCGCATTTCCAATTAATTCAAATTATTTTTCTTAACTCTACTTGATTTCACATTTTTATTTAATTTTTACTCTCTGTGAATATATAATTCTGGCATGAACCCAAAGTAATTTGAATATACTTGATTTAATTTTCCGTAATTCAGTTGTGTCTCAGTTAATTCTCAACATTTCAGTCAAATTTAGTGATTCAGTTAATTCTCATTAATCAAGTTATTTTCCATTCATTCAGGTGAATTGTAATTGAGCCGAAAATCCATTGACTCGTCAGTTCAGCGAGATATTTCCCCGTCGGTTTGATGCGAAATTTTATTACCAAGTCATACCTCGTTCTGTTGGGTGAGATTTATTAGAGACGAGACAATTCTGGACACAAATTCAACGTATATTTAGGGGTCAATGCGATAATTGTCTCTTCGTGCTTTCTAAAAGTAGTAATTAATTCCCTACAGAAGTTCCTCGAGAATCTGTGAGAAAAATCGCACGTGAACTGAACCGTCCGTTCAAGTACCAGCCGGTGCAAAAGCTGTGCCCAGGTGATGCCGAACGAAGACTGACGTACTGTCGCTGGGGACTGGAGCGTCTGCAGGAGGATCCCGATTTCTTCAGGAACGTGTGATTCACGGACCAAGCGCTGTTCACGAACCTCGAACTCGTCAACAAGCAGAACTGTCGTTGGTGGGCTCCGAAAAACCCACACTGGATCGTCGAACAGGATAACCAGCACCGTTGGAAGCTCCACGTCTGGGTTGGAGTATTACAAGACAGAATCCTCGGGCCCATTTTCCTCGACGGAAATCTGACGTCTGCCAAGTACAGGACCGTACTCACCGAGGAACTCCCACGCCTGATGGACGGAAACCCCATCCGTATGGACCAGGTTTGGTGGCAGCAGGACGGGGCCCCTGCCCACAACAGTAACGCGAACAAGGCAATCCTGGACGCCATGTTCCCGGAGCGCTGGATCGGTACGAGAGGTCCGGATAGGTGGCCAGCGCGCTCACCAGATCTTACCGTCTGTGATTTCCGGTTCTGGAGTAGAGTCAAGGAAATCGTCTACGAACGGGCCCCCACAACGAAACACGACATGCGCCACCGCATCGCCGAAGCGTGTGCCGCTATTCCTGTTAGGGAGATGCAACGGGTGCGAGGGTCGATCCGGAAACGGCTCGCACTCACTGTCCAGCAGAACGGAGGGCACATCGAGCATCTCCTCAGGCAACGGAACCAGGAATGAAATGTGAGATATGATTCTTTTTACAAATCTTCAATGATTGACAACGCGAAACTGTCAAGAATTATTATTATTGTTATTTAGAGGGTTGAAAAAAAAATCCTCAGATGTGTGAAAATAATATAACAGAAGTGGTGGGACGTCAAAACTCTCTTTGTTTGCTACCGCACACAAAACTGTATCTGATGTTTGAATAACATAGGAATCGTTATCATCAAAAAGGCACCTCGTATTTTTCTTATAGTGCTGTTTAATGTTGAAAATAGGTAAGACGACAGTCCCGTGGAGTCTCGAGAATAAGCAAGGTACGGCTATCGGCGGGCACGAAGAGCTGGCAAAATCAGACGTAAAACGCAAGGCAAGTTTCTTCTTATTAAACGCTCGTATTAAACACTACAAAACTCTAATGATTGATTCTTATTGCGAAGAAATTTGAGCTTCAGCGTTTCTGTAATGCGAGAATGGTGTCACGAAAATGGTGAAAAGTCTAGTTCACATCCGTTTGTTAGATTTAATTTTATCAAAATATTTTCCTCGTATTGTTCTAATCGTGATATTTGATTCTCAAAAACAGGTACGACGACAGTTCCGTGGGGTGTGGACGACAGCAAGGAACGGTTTTTGGTGGTGGTTTTAGTGGGTATTCCGTAAGGCGAGTCCCACACTCCTGGGAGTGACGGTACCCTACCTGGGGTGGTCCATAAAGGATTTCTCCACCGATTTGGCTATACGCAAGGAAGAGAAAAGAAAAAAAAAAAAAATTAATAAGTAAGTGAATGATTAAATGAATGAATAAATGAATGAATCAATGAATGAATCAATGAATGAATCAATGAATGAATAAATGAATGAATGAATGAATAATTGAATGAATGAATGAATGAATGAATGAATAAATGAATGAATAGATAAATAAATAAGTAAATAAATAAATAAATTAAATAATTAAAAATAATTATATGTACACGCACGAATACAGTATCTCAGATCACGTCGATTCAGAAATTTAAACTTGTAGGTCGAGGTGGTGCACTCGTGATCTGTGAAAAAATACACCATTTACAATAATGCTGCGTCTGTTTCATAATGCATTAAATTTTCAGTAAATAATGCATCAGTTCAATGTCTCCAACAAAATGTTGTGTAGCTACATCATGAAACTGCGACTACGGTCGCAATTAAAACAAAGAAACGAATAAATGCGTTAATCGAACGAGTTCATGGAACACTTTTCAAATTGTCCTGAAAGTAACAGCACCGAGTAGCGGAAAACGATCTGTTGGTAATACTTTGACATTAAATTGTCACTAATTTTGATAAGATAATTATCATTTTTAAATTGTCATCAAGTACGGTTAAGCATAGGGTACGACGTGTGGGTTGACAATGTGCAAATGGCCGCCGTCACAGAGATTATGTACAAGAGTCGGAAAGAAACGAACCGAGCACTCTTCAAAATTATCTTAGACAACGATAGTTTGACAGAGATGAGTCCAACCGGGAAAGGCAAACACGAAGCAATGCCGGAGAATATTTATTACGCACTGAAAAGTAATTACGCATTATTCAATGTATGAAATGTAGCGGGCAACATTGCAAATATTATGCCCGCGTCTCTGTAAATTTCAGCATTCGTTGAAAAAATTTTCAGTGAGGAGGATGGATTAACATAAGAGGAGTATCGAAGGTGCATAATTCTGTTGTGCAATACTATGCGCGATCCCAAAAAATAACGGATTCGCGAATTTACGCATTGTACATATTTTGAATGAAACAAAATATTTCATTGCACATGTAAAAACCAATCAAACATTTGTATTACCATATTTGTAAGGAATTGTATAGAATTAAGTATCAAATCTCTGCATCGGTTTACAAACTCAATATTATTTTGCTAATTATTGTCATTGACGAACTGTCATTGAATTGAAATGGAAAGTGAAGCGTGGCGATCGCATTTACGAAAAAATACTGTCTTTGTCGCCCACGAAATGGAAAAATCACAGGTAAAAGGTAGATGAATCATAACCTGACGATTATTCCTTCATGCTTCTACTTCTGTCATAACATCGGCCATACTTCCGCCGTACTTTAACGATACCTCAGCCTGTCGTGCTTCGCACATACTTCTGTCATCTGGATAAGAATAGTACGATTTTCGTATCTAAGTAAAGAGCAATGCAAGGGTTTCGTTCTCAACAAATGCGAGTCATTTCGTTCTTACGCATTACGTATCAATTTGTCGGACAATTAACGAAATTCCAAAATGCAACGGCATATTTTCATCGAAAATAATTTCTAACCGTAGTTTACTGTCCCCGGTTTGATCATTGCGTGAAAATAACGCTGGGTCGTGGCAATATTGCGCTTATTGTTACTACTAGAATCACAGAAAAGTCGGCCACCCATGTGCTTTGCTGCCGCGGAAATATTCGACGTACGAAAGTAAATACACGGTGTCAGAATTAACCAATTTTCGCGCATCGTTCTCCAGAATATAAATAAACTGACCTAGAATTTTGCGATGAACAAGCAATACACTGTCAAAATTCGGGTGGATTCTGTTCGTTTCTTCAAATCATTTTTGTGTAAAATAAGAGTGATAAGCCTTTGTCAATAAGGCTGCACTTTGACAGAATCGGGTTGATTCGATGATCATTTTCGAAAGAATTGCAATTTTTGCGCTACATCATCTCGACGTCGCCGCGTCGGAAAACGGTAATAGCGAGATCTTGATCGGCCGGATCGGCGACGCGCGAGCGTTCGCTAACCTCCGTGCTACAACGGTTGTCACTGGCAACCGATGATAACAAAATGCTTGTTAACCTCCCGTTATGCTGCCTTTGTGTTAATCATCATTGATAATTTTAAATGCGGACGTTTTTGTCACGCTTCTCTGAATGCAGATATTTTCAAACTACTAATCTTGCTGCTCGCCTAGCTGCAAACAGAGAAGTCAGTCCAACGAAACTCATCGCGCAGAATCGTCAATGACATATCGTATACCGCTACCTGGACTCGGGTGAAGTTAGCGCTGGTCGATTTTGCCAGATATTTCAATTCCACCTGTGCCGCCAGTTAGTACCGAATTTTCGACAAAAAGTTCGAATTTTGAGATTTATTTCTGGGTGATTTGTTTGACGAATCCCGGAAAATTCTTGATATCCGCACTCAGGATTTTGCGTATTTTCAGAAAAAAAATTAAACCCTATTTTTAGTCCCGAAATCGAAATTTTTTTTTTCGCGCGCAAAAACGGTTGTTTCTAAAAAAATTTCGACTTCGCTATCGGAGAGATCGTCGCAATTCCTTTGAAAATCATGCAAAAAATTTCTCAAATTATCACACAACTAGATTTTGGAGGGGGGTGGCCACCTTATCGTGGTCACCCTTATAAATATTATTTTCGTCATTAGCCATCTAATTGTGACTATTTATTATTCAACATATTCTCCTTTCAATTCAACGATAAACATACACGCAAAATCAGTCACATTTATTTTCATTTTGTCAGAATTTGAATATAATTTTAAATTTCTTGTATTTGCTTTCATTTCATTTCATATCTTTGAAAAAGAGGAAAATACAAACGAGCTTTCGATTTCAGCTCTTGAAATCTTCAGACTCACGTATCTCTCGCGTTGACCACGAGCCCCACGTTGGGCGCCAATTTGTATGTTTAACATGTTTTATTTTGAGCGAGCAACATAGATTTCTACAAATAAACCATTCACAAAGGCATTCCCTCACGTCACACACACTCCTTTACTCACAGAAGATTTTTGTACTTCATATTGATGAAATTTCAAGTTCACGATTAAAATTGAGGGAGAATTTCGTTCGGTGAAGGCTAATAAATGAAGATCGCTTATCTGAGTTTTGTGAACTTTCCCACGTTGGCTCTTTCCCTTGTTCCGAGGTCTGATGATCTGCGTGTTGGGCGACGTCGTCGCGCTTCTTGCCCTTGAACGAAGATGATATTTTAGTCTCTGAATTCGCCTGGCCAGGACGAGTGGGGACTTCGAGGACGACCCCAGACCGCGCTGTCGATTTGATCTTGATCGGTTGACGACCCCGGAACGAAAGAGGCAGAGCTCTGGTCTCACTTGTCGATCTCGCTATTAATTTTTAGGGTGGGGATTGGCGTGTCGTAATATCGATTCGATGAACTAACTTCGAGAAATCGAAGCTGGATAATCGATATTGATTCTATCGATCATTGTTCGTTACAACATTTTATTTCAAATATTTATTGCTTATGCAAATAATAATAAGTTACAGAAATCATTCAATAATCTTCGAGTTTTCAAGAGTCCGATCGCATAACTCGTTGCAGTAAAGTGATAAATAGTACAAGAGAAATTACCCGAAACCGCAGTTAGCTAATTCATGACTAAATACTAGGGATGGGCGATATCAAGCAAACGATCGATTCTCAGAATCGATTTGAATTAATTTTGGAAAAATCGATTCATCCAAAAAATCGCACACAAAAGATTGATCTTTAGAAGATCAATCGTTATTTTTACTTCTTAGTTTAACCGGAAACCGGTAGCTGTATCGAAGATTAAAAATCGTGTCACAAAAATGTAGTACTTATTCAATAGTTTTGATTTCTAACAATAGTTTGCTTTGGGTCATATTTGTTTATCACAGTAATAGTTCTCATATACATATCACACAAATCCAGCCGACTAGGCGAGATGCTTTTTTTTTAGTTGTGATATTAGATTCATTCAGCGCTAGAAATTGGTCGATTCTTTTATATTCTCAAACCTATATTATCCATAAAATACAGAACGCCAAAATAGACTTTCAAACATTTTTTCAATTGAAGATTTAAAAACCTAATCCGATCCTTGCAGACTAGGAATCGATTCCAGAAAAAATCGTTTTGTGAAGTATCGATACAAAAGATCTATTTTCTCGACCCAAAAGATCGATTCTTGAGTGGATGGATCTAGAATAGCGCATCTCTAAAAATACATTGCCATCAATCACCCAGGTCTCACCACGTGGAGGTCGCTGCGATGAAGAGACCCACCCTATCCGGTCCCAACCTCCCAACAATGCCAGGAAAAATGAAAAGTATTACATACATCGATACATATTCAATAGAAAATTAGTAAATCAAAAAAATTGAGTTAGACATGCAGGAGTATATTAGAAATTGATAGATAAGGCGTATTGAAAAATCAGCAAAATTTATGGTACAAAACATAATCAAAAGGAATGGCGCGTCAATAAATAAAATATATACATTCGATCGCGCGACCATACTTTTCGCTGTCCGTTATGACGTTTCTTTGGTATAACAAGTAATTATTATAGAAATGAAACAAATCTTCAAAATAAACTGTTTCAATGATCATTATGGAATGAAAAGTGCAAACATTCAGCAAACGAATATGAAAGATCATTATTCAGAAATTCATTCATTTCTGAACTTGAAAACCTAATGTGAAAACACGTTGTATCCGTGCAAAATTTCGAATGGGCTGTAACTGAAGAATGAAAATTTAACAAGCAGGATATACATGCGAGGGTTGGTTTGTTATACGAAAAATAAAAAAATGGCCTACACACAAAGAAAACAATCCTTGAATCAAGAATCAAAATATTCTTGAATCAAGTCCTGAGTATTCTTCATTCAAGAATATGTGATATTTTTTTGAAAAAATAGCATACTCTTGATCCAAGAAATAAAACATTCTTGAATCAAGAATCGTTTACTGTGTGTGACATTATTGTGAAATAATTATAAATGAAAGGAAAAATATAGAAATATGTAAAAACGTCAGTATAGTTACTCGTTAGTACTGTCGGTTGTCGTTTTCTTTTTCTTACGGTTGGAACATATCTCAACATGAGTCGTTGAGTGTTTTGATTTGACCGCAGAATTTCTAGCTTCAATGATTTGACGAGGGTCGCAAACCGGAAGTTGTCGAGCACGTCTGGAGTCTACTATTTCTGGCAAAAAGCAGAACTTTACGCTGCAACAATGTCTTCGATAGCACGTCAGGTTTTCAATTCATTAGTGTATTGTGCATTGACCTTGGCAAGTAGATGTCAAATATCACAATCAAATAGTCAGTTAGGTAGATCAGTGTGCAGTAAAAGTCATCGGTAAGTTTGTAATCGTGAGTGGACGAAAGATGGAAAATGATTTTCGGAAGAATGGTTGACAAAACACACATTGAGAAAGGGACGGTAAATAATACTTCAAAGAGATTGTTAGGAAAATACGATGTTCTGAATCAATAAAACGTGCATGTTAGTTAATCGGTCTGACAATGAAAACAATCAAGTCTATGTAAGCAAACTTGATGCCATTCTATTTACCTTAACTACTCCCGCTGATAAGCCACCAAATTTTTCCAACCCTGGCCCTTTTTCTTACTTTTCCGTAACACTTTCCTTATCTTAGTCATAGCGAATGGCCGATGAACACTTAACAAGGAGTTTTAGATACTTTACAAATATTTATTCACGAAGAACTCACCGAATAACACTCACGGCTCGTGGTTTGAATTACGGGTTTGCACGTGTTAAATGCAGACTGCTGCTACGGCCGTTAGTTCGTACGACGGGCGGCCTAAGCCAGAGATGGCGCCAGCAAACAATCGCTTTTCGTGGCAAAAATCCGCTGTTTCATGCTTCAGCTCGTGCAAGTTTTCTCGCAATTTTTGAGTTAGATTTTATTGCTCTGAATCCTAAATTGAAGGTGAAGTATGTATCTGTGCCGTGTATTTCGTAGAATTGTGAAAAAAATTCGTTCTTGTTTTATTACAACGGGAAATTTGCTCACTTTCAGTGCTGTTTTTTACGACTCTGAAAAAAAAATTTGAAATTCGGAAAAATACACGGCACAGATTACTCCTTCGCCTTCAAAATGCTTCTAACAGAAGTTCGATATTTTTATAAATGACGGAGAAAACTTGCATCGCGTGAACGTCTGCAAGCATCAGTTCCGCCGGGAGTAGGCAACGTCCTTAATCTATCACAAAACATGAGTTCTTTATTTGCGTACATTCTCCTCTTTGCGCCATATTGCGACAGACTCTTTCTTTCTCCATATATTTGTCTATTGTCGCCAACTGCGGCGCTGTAGTCGCGAATATATTGTATCGAGGAAAATTAATGAATTCATCACCAAAAAAACGATTGAAAATGCTGAAAGTTTGAAAAAACAAGCTGAACAATTTGTACAACGTGTAAACTTATCGAATGTGTATAATTCAGAGCAAAGTGGTTTCGAATTGAGCGTCACAAGATAACTTGAATTTCTTCAATGGTATACATGCCATTCTATGTTAACTTTCTGATTTCTTTCAATGTTCTGGAAAAAAAAAATAACCAAAGTCCTAAATGTTCATAGCATTAGACATGTTGATTTCAAAATTAAAGCCTCGCAATCGATTCCAGTTACCTCACAAACTAATGAAATACCGGGCTCCGGAAGATTTCACGATCGTAAAAGAAACTATGCTAGAAACCGTTCGACTATTTGTAGGCGTGGTTTTTGTTATAAATGCAACCGAAATTTATTGAAACGAAGAAGCTCCTAAATTGTTGTTTGGAAACAGTTTTGTATTGATAAATAAAACGACTAGAAGCAAAATAGTGCGATTCTAATGGGAATGGCATCTGTATAAGGGTAGTTCACCACCTAAGTGTCGTTATTCAGGAAAACACAAGAACACATGTCCCCTACTTTCTTCTGCTGTTTCAAATGCAATTAATTTCATCAATATCCGAACAACAGTTTTTCAGTTATAAAAATTTTTCCACTTTCAACCCCTATAATTTTAGACTAATTAATCTAGTCGTAACCGGCCAAAACGCATTTTTCATTATTTGTCATAAGAATTATTCTCCAATTGGTTTGATTCAAATCGATCAATTGAAAGTATGCAAATCTATGAAACAACCACTGAGGATGACCAACTTTGGTGGCTGATTTCACCCCTTCAAACCGTTTTTCCGCCAATAAAAAAAAAAATACGTATCGTTTAGATTTCGATGTAGAATAACATATCCTCAAATGGTCGAAATCGGGGATGTAAGCCTCAGGCACTTTCCTTATCAGTCAAGATAAAGATGGCGAAGATTTGCCAATCGCGTATGCATCGAGGGTGTTACAAAAGGCTGAAATCAATTACTCGGTGACAGAGAAGGAATTCTTAGCGGTCGTTTATACCGTCAAACATTTTCGCCCTTACTTCTACGGTAGAACCTTCACGTTGGTAACAGATCACGAACCACTAAAGTGAATCAAAAACGTGCGAGACCCGACTTCTCGTTTGATGCACTGGAGACTGAAATTGAAAGAATGTTCGTACGTCACAAAACATAGAAAAGGAATCGCGAACAGTAAATAGGTTATGAGAGTTCTCGATCCAAACATGGCGGCGTGCCCCCCCCCCCCCATTTCGATGGCCATTTTGATTTTTTTGATGGCGGCCATTTTGATTTTTTGATGGCGGCCATTTTGACGGCGGCCATGATTTTTTGATGGCGGCCATTTTGATTTTTGCTTAGCCGGATGAGCAGCCATTTTGATTTTTACTTAGCCGGATGAGCAGCCATTTTGATTTTTCATCGCCCGACAGTTTGATAATATGATTTTCGCTATGATGTCACTAGTATAATCGACCGATTTCACCGTCTGATGGTGGCCATTTTGAATTTTGCTCAGTCGGATCAGCAGCCATTTTGATTTTTATCGTCAGACAGTTTGATAATGTGATTTATTTCTCGGTCGGACGAATAGCCATTTTGATTTTTCGCCGTTACCCGTAAACTTTCGCGCCAATAGTTTGCCCCAGGCGAAAAATAATATTTTCCACGTACTTCGAATACATTCTTTTGCGTTAATCGACCGGATGGTGACATCGCAATTAGATTTCGCGCTAATAGTTTGCCCCAGGCGAAAAATAATATTTTCCACATGCTTGGAATACATTCTTTTACGTTAATCGACCGGATGGTGGCATCGCAATTAGATAGACAGGGAATGCTGATGACGATCCGTAAACTTTCACGCTAATAGTTTTACACCCCAGAGCGAAAAATAATATTTTTCATGTACTTCGAATACACTCTTTTGTGTTAATTGACCGGATGGTGATGCCGCAATTAGATAGGTCGGGAATGTTGATGATGATTCGTAAACTTTCGCTTTGAAGAATTTATTAGGGGGGAGAGTGTGGTTAGTTGGTATACAGGGTGTCCTTAAATTGCCTCCCACGGACTAGCCAGCATAATACCTCGTTAAAATCCAACCGAAAATTTCTTTTCCGGAACTCGTCCGACGCATAGTTTTTGAATTATAAGCGATAGCGCTGGGCCAATCAGAGTGAACCATATCATCTAGATTTGCCGCCACGGAAATTGCTGTTTTGTTCGACCGGTAAATTATTATTATTCGTTTACGAATTAAATATCGGCACCTCCCCTCTCTCGCTGCTATACCCCTTATGCTTGAGGATGCGCTTCTGTTTACTCACACAAGTGTGCGCCCATGAATGTGCGGCCGGCAGCGTGTCCGCGGCAACAATACCGAGGTCAGCGCCCGAGAAGGGGTACAACAGGGAGAGAGGGGAGGTGTCGATATTCAATTCGTAAACGAATAATAATAATTCACCCAGCCGAACAAAACAGCAATTTCCGTGGCGGCAAATCTAGATGAAATGGTGCACTCTGATTAGCCTAGCGCTATCGCTTATAATTCAAAAACTATGCGTCGGACGAGCTTCCGGAAAAGAAATTCTCGGTTGGATTTTAACGAGGTATCATGCTGGCTAGTCCGTGGGAGGCAATTTAGGGACACCCTGTATAAATCGCGAGCTCATTCAACACGTTATATTGTTCTCAAAGTTTTCCCATTGTGAACTTCAGTATCCATACTACGTCAAATTTATAAAATCTACATCGAACGTGATGGATCTAAATAAAATCAACCTCGTCTGTCGCCTGGAAACGCTCCTCACCAAGAGAATGTCAGATCTGGAGGTTGGGGAGAAGTACAGCGTGACGTGGGTAAGACGCGTAAATACTAAGTACGGCACGAGTATTCTTCTCGCGCTCAATGAATAATTCGAAATATTTTTACCCCCACGAATTGTAAGCCTCATGGAAAATTATGTGGTGCAATTCAACGCCATGCAAAAGACGATAATCGAGGGCATTCTACGAATGAAATATCACGGAGGCGAATACAACAAATTTGAATTTGTGTGACAGATTAGCAATTTGAGCGTAACAAACAGCACTGTTCCAACTTGCAATATGGAGATGATCATGGACATTCAAAGTTTCGTTGGCCCCAACGATAAATTTATACCCAAGGAACTTTGCATTATAAACATAAACTCATCGGGTTTGAGTCGCATTCTCTTCAAACCGCCGTACGCTTGGGCGGATCTACCAGCTCAACACAAAGCTACTAACGCTTGGCCAACACACAATTTTCATGGAATACCCTGGAATGCGGGAATCGAACCTTATGCTGAGGTGCAGAAAATTGTAAAAAAGACTGTTAAATATGCATGCTATGTATATGTCAAAGGTAAGGAGAAGAAACGGTGGCTGACAGAGATCCTTGGTGGGACAAAACAAGTAATAAACATGGAAGATTTACACATTTCACCACCATCACTGGAAAAACTGAAAGATATGGAAGAGGCGGGCTGGTGCTGCGATTATCATGGAAACGCTTCAACGGGATACAACTGCGCCTTCGAAAATGTTCAGCGTTTGAAAAAGTGGTATGTCGAGGAGTGCACGAGGTCTCTCACGAAATCGCTCTGTCTTTTCGAAAAACAGAAAAAATATTAATAGAATTTATTGTAGTTATATATATATGTATATATATGTATTTCGAATTACAGTCACACCTAATTTTAAGTAATATCATTCATTCAAATGAATGTAAAATAAATATATATGAATGTATTGTTGAAGGCAGCATCTGTTAAAGAAATAAAAATACTCATTATTGATTATGTCTACTGGGATGATCCGAATGGAATTTTAGATTGTCTCCGACTGCTTATGGCGCCACAGGCTGCAAACAATACCAGCCATTCCAACGAAATAGTCTCCATTATCGAGGAGTTGCGCGAGGCTGAAATCGTTTATTAGCGGCGGATGAACATAGAATCATCATTTGTTCAGCGGCCGTCCAGTGATGAGTATAGATATATTTGGACGACACTCGGAGCGTGGTGAGGGTAAAAAAATTATTCGGGGGCCTCCGGGTGTTGGATTCAAAACCACCATCGATAACCACTACGATATAGACAGCAAACGATTGTGTAATATCGCCGATCCTCAGATGGAAAACGATGCGGTTTCTATGAGAGTACTCAACCAAAGTGTACGGCGAGCGAATGATGTGCTCCAGAACGATGTCAAGGGGGTAATTCGTATCATTGAGGTAAAGATTGCAAATAATGCCAAAGAAATTCGCGAGGTTATAGGATCCATGCTTGAAAGTATCAAAAGTTTAAGGAGCGATTTGAATTTGTTGCGGAAAACCGTTGAAGGCATGGCATGGTCGATAATTAAACGAAATGAAAAAGTCCCAACTGTTCCAACGAAATAGTCGCCATCGTTGAAGAGTTGCACGAGGCTGGAATCGTTTATTAGCAGCGTGTAAACATAGAATCATCGTTTGTTCAGTGATCGTCCAGTGATGAGTATAGGCATATTTGGACGACACTCGGAGCGCGGTGGGGGGTAAAAAATTTATTCGCGGGCCTCCGGGTGTTGGATTCAAAAAATCATAGAAAATGAGTTGAGTCGCATCAAACATATTGGGGGGCAAGCAACACCGACGCCGGGGGCAGGCCAGCAGGGAATTAGTATCGATTGAGGAACCAGAGTGGTTGGACGGCGATTCGAAAAATTGAAAGGTGAAGAGCGGGGAACAATGAAGACTGTAATAGCTGCCGAACTTCACAGACAGGCTCGACGCAACTATCCGCGCCGATTCGTAGATGTACGCGGGCTGGATGAGACCTGGCAAGCTGATCTCGTCGATATGACCGCATACAGCTCGCGCAACAAGGGATACAAATACCTACTAACAATCATCGATATATTTTCCAAGTACGCGTGGGCTGTGCCGATAAAGTCCAAGAGTAGGAAGGATGTTACTGCTGCCATGAAATCTGTACTGACCCAGAGTCGTATACCTACACATCTACACGTTGATCGAGGCAAAGAATTTTACAACAGCAAAATCAAAGCCCTCGTGAAGCATCACAATATCAACATGTATTCGACATTTAGCAACTTAAAGGCGTCGATATGCGAACGTTTTAATCAAACATTGAAAAATAAAATGTGGAAGCGGTTAACTCTCCAAGGATCGTACGAATGGATAATTATTTTGACTGATTCAATGAAGTCCTACAACAACACCAGACATCGCACGATTCGAATGAAACCGGTGGATGTTAGCACGGAGAATGAAAAACAGCTGTTTCGTAGCGTGTACAAGCCTAGGCAAATCAAACGAAGTGATCGGGCGCAGAAATTCAGTGTGGGCGATCGAGTTCGAATCAGCAAGTACAAGAATGTATTCGAAAAAGGCTATACGCCCAATTGAACGACTGAAATATTCACCGTGAGTGAGGTGAAAAATACCAATCCACCGACGTACAAACTTGCCGATTATCAAGATCATCCCATCGAGGGGGGCTTCTACGAGGAGGAGCTCGGCAAAGTAAAATACCCCGACGGCTATCTTGTGGAGAAAGTATTACGCAAACGGGGGAATCGGGTCTATGTGGAGTGGTTGGGTTTTGATAGTTCGCACAATAGCTGGATAAATAAAACAGACATGTAACATAATTTGTATGTATTTTCCGAATTACAATAAAAGATTCAAATATACAAATATTTCCACACTTATCTCCTTTGCATGCACATGTGCCATACTCTACACCATGAAAATATTATTAATAATAATCTGCAATTTTCCATACGATTATTACACATTTTATTTTTTGGAAAACTTTTTTTCATTTTCAGAAAACTTTTTTTCATTTTCAGAAAACTTATTTTCATTTTCAGAAAACTTTTTTTCGTTTTCAGGAAACTTTTTTCATTTTCTGAAAACTTTTTTCGTTTTCTAAAAACTTTTTTTCATTTTCGGAAAACTTTTTTTCATTCTCTGAAAACTTTTTTTCGTTTTCTGAAAACTTTTCTCGCGGTGAACGAATAAAAATGAATAATTTCTCAATATATTGATAATAAATAAATAAATAAATGAGTAAATAAATAAATAAATAAATTTTAAGTATATGAATTCACATTTTCAAATCCAGTCTAAATCGTTTCCGCATGATGGCGAATCGCCCGAGGCGTCAAACGTAATTTTTCATTTTCTGAAAACTTTTCTCGAGGTATGCGAATAAAAATGAATAATTTTCTCAATATATTGATAATAAATCAATGAATAAATGAATAAATAAATAAATAAATGTTAAGGGCGTTGCCTAGCTAGAAAGCGCGGGCTACTCCGCTTCCCGCGTTAACCGTGGCGAGAGAGAGGGTAAAGAAACAAGTGAGACGGAGCAACCGAGCTGTCGCCGGAGTGGGGCGGGTGACGCGGCTAGCCTCTTCCACCCCTCACGGGCATTCGGTTTCAAATACTTTTAAACAGCCCAGTGTATCGCGCTCGGCACGACGCAGCGCCTGATGAATAATAGAAAAAAAAAGTAGACTCCTTTCAGATTCCACTTGAAAAATTTACTAGTAATACAGAATTTAATAAGGAACCCGAAACTATTTTTTTTATAATTCGAAAACTTGTCATTAATGAGGTAAAAATCGTCAAATATTTGAATTGTTTATAAAAATTGGGATTTTCAATAATGTTCAACATTGCATTTTTTTTATGAAAGCTTATTCGTTCACCTTCCGAATGCACTGTAAATGATGTCTTTACGTCGAATAGAACCGGATATATGCGAGCTCCTCTTGCATCAAAATTGAATGATTGTCTTGTAACTTTCGAAAACAAACATAATTCGGACGAACACCAAAATGCGTGTCGATTCTTTTTACCTTTATTTCATGTGAAAAAAAGTATGAATAGATTGAAAAAATACGAGGTCATTTTTTGTTTGACGTGACGTAGAATTCCTTATACGTATGTTGATATAGATATACATTCTTCATATTTCAACGAAAATTATATTCACCGGCGTCCGTATTTCTACGCAATGCGATCACGTGACTGGTAATAGTCTAATAGCCGGTATTCATAGTCAGGTTCGATTTGCAGGACTGTCTTGAGGCAGCTCAAAGCATAGCTTGATCGGCTGAGAGCTGTTCCTAATACAGTCTCGAAAATAATACGTAACTATCTACGAATACCGGCCAGACGTCGTCACAGGTCATTTTAAATTGAAAATTGCAACGAATAGCTGTGAGCAAATTCATGATATAACAACGAAAATATCATCAATCTCCCAGGTCTCACCACGTGGAGGTCGCTATCAAACAGAGACCCGCCTAACCCGTCCCTACCTCCCAACCATGATCGGGTTTGCACCAAACAAATACAAAATGATAAAAAATAATATAAAATGGTACAAGTAAAATTGAACTCGTTTAAAATTAATAAACATAATCACGAAATCTGTATGAGAAGGATCTCATAGAAATTAAATTGAAACAGTATAAGTGAAACATGACAGTAATCTTGATAAAGAAAATTGATATAACAAAGCATCGAGCATTGTATACATTATATGGCTAAATAAATTCTGTAGAAACCGCAAACTATGGAAAGTAGTACGTCACGAGTGCAGGTCACAGATAGTAATGAAAAAATAGGCTACAGAATATTTACATAATATATAGGTATACACGCAGTCTGGTCCGACTGCAGAAAGTATTCCTGGAATGAATAATCAGATATATAATTATAACGATATGACTAGCAAATTTTTAGCACAGTAATACATATAACTAACTAAACATAAATCACAGAAATATTGCACGTAGGCTATATACAAAGCTATTATATTTATGTACATATGTACATATATTTATATTACAGTGTTTTGTCGTCTGTCGGTCGTGAATTTACTGTTTCTTACGCGCGGCCTTTTCTGGGCTTCGATGATTTGAGGGGGTTCGCGGATTGAGCGTTGTCGGGCGCGTCTAGAATCTACGATCTCGGGTTACAAACAAAAGTAAAAGAAATCTGCTCATTTATTCTCCATTTTTTCGGTCCAGAATTTATCGTCACGTTTTATTTTATCAAAAATCAATCCCTTTGACGTCCAAACTATAAAATAGCACCACTTCCTATTCGTAATGTGTAGAAGACCTTGGACCTGATACATGTAATTATGAGAAAACTCTAACTTGGCTTTTCCACCGATTATTTTTGTCTCAAATATTAATTCTGTATCCCAAAAATCTATCGAGCGAGCGCAGCGAGCGAGCAAAATTTTTAAATGTTCAAGCGAAATCCCACAAAAAGTACTGATATCCCCAAAAAGCACCTCTGGTGCAAAAACCTTTCGCCAAGTATATTAATGTGACAGTCACCCACATAACAGCCACCTACAAAACTGTCATAAAATCAGATACTGCTGCCAAGTATAATTTATTTAGAAGCTAATGATGATTTTGATATACTATAACTAATATAATGACGAAAAAAAAAAATTGAAATCAAAATTGAAATTGAAAAAAAAAAATAATTTTTATTGAAATAAAAAAAATTGGAGATAGTGGTAAAAGGCGGGCTTTTTTAAAACAAACACAAGAAAATACAAGTCGAGTTATATCAATGTTGTAATGGCAATATAAACATGGGCCCGCCAAGTACCACGTACTCCAATTTTTTTTTTTTTTTTTTTTTGAATTTCAATTTTGATTTCAATTTTTTTTTTTTTGTCATCATTAGTTATAGTATATCAAAATCATCATTAGTTTCTAAATAAATTATACTTGGCAGTAGTATCTGATTTGATGACAGTTTTGTAGGTGGCTGATTTGTAAGTAATGTGTGCATGTATGATTACCCCAGAATTACGTCAAGTTTATTTCTAAAAACAAAACGCGCGTATTTTAGTGGCCTAATACGTACGCGCCGTATTTACTTTGTATGGAAAATTCTGTCAGGTACATTGTAATTTTACCTTGGATACTTAGGTAGTGACAATAAGTGATAAGAATATTACTTATGATCGACAAAGTGTAAACACTCATGCTAATTGCCGAATATCGATTTCGATCATTTAACCTGAACACGTAACAAATTGATGACATATTTTAGCGACCAATGCAAACCGGGCTAGTACCACACGTCACAATGCATTCTAGTTTATGTTTTCGTATGTATAAAGAAACTAGAGAATGAATTTATACTGCTATTATGAACAGCGCTATCGGCTCTTGAAAGTACCTTCTTAAATTAAAGCCCTGCGATTGTTCGTACTCAAGTAATTGAATCTCGAAGTCAGAGAGGGTGCACCATTAATCATATAAATAATTCGATTTACCTCCTTTTTTCCTAAAATTTAGCCAAAATCTTTATGCCGGGTCATTTCTTCTTCTTCAAAGACACATTCCCTCTCTTCTTAGCCATCGCGGGAATAAATACTGATTCGAAATAATAAAAAACACTGTAGAAAAACACAAGTAAAAATAAAAGCGCGGAACACTATCCACGTGCCGAGCGACGAGGATTCGAAGGAGGGGAATTGTAGTGGGGGGTGTTGAGTCTACTCTCCTAGCCTATAATTCGCATGGTCGCCGGCCAACGCAGTCGTGGCGCTAGCAGCCGCCCGCCTTTTGCGCGAAAAATTTGTTGTTTTATGCTTCGTGATTTTCCTTCTCATTTCCTCATTTTTGAAGATACTTAGGTTCTTAGGGAGTCATTTTGAAAATAAAGAATAGATCTGTGTCGCCTTTTTCGCCGAATTGCGAAAAAAAATTCACTGTCCGCTGTGTTTCACTTCAAACATAACGTACTTTCAAGTACGTTTTACGCAAATCTGAAAGCGAAATCGAAAATTCGGCAAAAAAGGCGACACAGATCCATCCTTTACCTTCAAAATGACCCCCTAAGAACCTAATTATCTTCAAAAATGAGGAAATGAGAAGGAAAATCGTGAGTCTCTGTTTGCGCGCGCTCTTCGAGGCATAGGCAACGCCCTTAAGTATATGAATTCGCATTTTCAAATCCAGTCAAATATCGTTTCCGCATGATGGCGGATCGCCCGAGGCGACAAACGTAAATATTCACAATAATTCTACGTCTACAGTTTTATTTTATAGCTATTGGGGGGCTGGGACAAACCCCCAAGGTAGGGTGTCGGTCTGTCCGGGTATCAATTGCCGCTTGTCATCCTGCCAACTGAGAGCCAATTTTTTTTGTACGATCGTGCTTACTTCATGTTTCTTACTTCGTATCAAACACTGGGGGAGGGTCAACTCTTGGTAAGCCATCAGACAGCGCTTATAATCATCGAACGTGATGCTATTTATCGAAGAATTTTTTACACCTTTGGCGCGCTTACTCACTTTTTCCCTATCCCCGCCCATCGTAGTAAATGTGTACAGCTTTGCTCGCAGTCCCACAAACTCTGTCATAATTTTACCATTATTTTCATCCTTCATTAGCCCTAGTCGTTTCTTGTTTTTAAGCGGAATGCCATACGTATTGTCGGGCGAATAGTCAGAGGTATCAAACATTGTATCCACATCACGTTTGATGATATCGTAGATGTTCGATACGTTAAATTGATAAATAAGGCTGCCTGTGTCAGTATACAACAATTTGACCTCGCTGTTCGAAAAGTTGGATTTCACATAATTATAGTGGAAATCATAAAGAATGATTTTTGACAGATCTAGAATAGATGCACCGACATAAATAGGTTTAGCGAAGTGAACTTCGACACGATTCATTCCAATGATGACCATATCAGCGCCAAATACGGTGCAGCTGTGAAAGTTTGCCCTGGCAATAAGCGCTCTCGCACCACCTCGCCCCTCCCATTTTGTGACCAGTTTTACATCTTTATGATTTCGCACGTTCTCCATAGTCTTGCCGAACACCGCGTTATTCATGAGTTTGTAAAAGTTTTTCTCAAATTCATTCCTAGACCGCTTGCGCATGTCCGTGTTGAGCGTGATGTAAGGTTCGAGCCATGGCGATTGTGCAAACTTTAATACTCTGTGCACTTTCGTTACTTTCAATCCGAAACTCAAACACTGCTTCAAATTTCTATAGTGCAATATATACTTTGTTTTGGGGTGGAGGGTGGTCACGAGTTTGGCGTTTTTACCACCTGGAGGAGTAAAATGCTCGGGACAAAGAGGCAAGTCTTTGCGATCTTCGTGGAGTTCTACAGGATAGTCCAAATCTACCTCCAGAAGGTAACCGATCGGCAAATCATCCGGATGGTTTGTTACATCGATGTGCTGATACTCCCACTCGAACGAGCCGACCGGTAAATGCACGCTCATAGCCGCTCCGTACAGGTTATTCACGTCAAAATACGTGAGATACGATTCCGCTTTGTTTGGATCAAAATCTTTTCCCATAAATCTATTATTGGCACGAGCGTGTTGATTGGAACATTGCGCTACGCCGCCTCGAATGGCTCTTTCAATAAATAATACCATTTCAGGGTTGTCTAAAAGTTGCAAAGTTACATTGGTATGTTTGAGCATCGCGTCAGAAGCAAGTCCCGGTGCAGTGTAGTAGTGCAACGGATCTAAATCGTACGTTTTAAAGCAGCTAGCGCGGGAATTTTCGAAAATATCGGCAAGCAAAAGAACATCGGTCTTTAAATATAAATCAAAATAGTCGCCCAATGACTCTAAATGAAATTCCCCCCAAAAATTTTTAGCGTGCTCGTAATCGGCGTCTGAAATGTTTGCATCGCAGAGGTGCGAGTAGAAATGCTTCTTTGCGGGTAATCGCGGTTCATCGAGTTTTCCCCAACAATCGACGTATTCATAGGGAAAAACGCCTTTGCGGGTCATCAAACTGAACTGAGTCGGATTATTATAAAATTTACGTGTTATGGGCTTGTCTGCATCATTCAAATATGTGGAAAGTTTATCGATGCTGCTAGCCATAAATCGAAACGAATCGATGAATCTCAAGTGCATCATTTTCCCATCAACGCGTTTCGTGAAGGATATATATTTTTCCTTATTTATGGGTAGCAGAGTAATTTCACCGGGAAAAGTTGATGCGAGGGATTTTATTAAAAAGTGAGAATCGTAACCGGACAAATTGTGGAAAACTATTGGAATTTTGTGCGACTCTCTGAAATTCAAATTACACCGATTATGAGCAGGACCACGATATTTACCCGTGAAGTGACAGTGGTCGTGACACTTTTTCTCCTCAGGGGTAAACGGCTTTTCGCAAATGTAGCAATTCTTTGCGCGCATGTGGCGGTCGTGTTGCACTTGGGTAAGAGACTCCGTCGGAATTATGTTTTTGACGCGTGACTCTACTTTAGTCGATAAATCTTTAAGCTGCCGCATGAAACAATCTATGCAATCAACGCCGCGTTGACTGTGGAACTCCGATAAAGTCTCATCGTCCGCGCAATGCACATAGTACGCTACACTGTGCGGGATATGCTTTTGAAATTCACGTGTTTACGGGTTGAAACGTGATTTTGGAATTCGTCAATCGGTAAAGACTCTAATATGCATTCGAGATCGGCGTAAACGACAAACGGGACGGTACCCTTGTTCCGAAAATTTGAAAATGCTTAATCCGTCGACTCGGGAAATTCCATGCGTACTTAATTTAGCATAATACAATCTTGCCGATGATTGTCGTAGGCATGTTTCACACTAAAGTGACACAAACATCTGTCGCATAAAAACAGTCGACCATTATGATCAGACAATTGTTTACTCACCAATCGTGAAAGATCTTTAATCCAAGCAAAATGGAATCTTGGTGTTGACTCGCGAGCCATATCATTTTCTGGGTTACTCTCAACCATCAGAAGATGAATCGTGTCAAAGTTCGCGGTACTCAAATGATCGCTCAAATAAATTGGCACGATGACGCTGTTATTTGATTTTGCATGATCTGAAAAAGTTTGAGATTCTATCCCATATACATTGATTCGCAAATTATTCAATCTCTCAAGCTTTTTTACATCAGGTAGAGTGGCAGGGAATTTGATACCTGTACAGTCCAACTCGGCGATAAAGCAGCGATAATGGCTAGTTATGTCGGTGGAGGCGTTGGCCGGGTGGCGTGCTGCAGTGATGGACCAGAGAAGACACCTTTCATCTTTGTTTTTCACATTGACCACCGCTTTCTCCCGCTGAATGTCCTTGGGTAGCTCAACGAATGTCGAAAGTCCCCCAGCTAGAGGCTGATATTTACGGCGGTATTGAGGATCTCGATCATGCTCCACCCAGAATCGCATTGTTCAAAATCCTCAACCTTCACAAGTAGATTGGCCCTTGCGTGTGTAAACCAACCGTCGATATCGCTCGCGGGGAGGATCGCGATGTTGGCGGTGTTGAAGCTTTTAACTTCTTCCGCAATCCCCTCGTGCTTTATGTTTTCGAATTTGCACGATAATGTGAGGTTAACCTTCACATTACCCTCTGCGCGCAGTACCAGCCTCAATTGTTCAACGATGATCCGTTGCGCGTCGTCGCAAAAGGCGTCCAAATTCTTATGCCCGAGATTCGTTACAACCCCCGTTCGGATCCGGTTGGCGAAAGCACTTCCAACTTCGTCCCACTGCACGCTCGCAGGACCACCGATGTTCGCGCCAATTACCACGGCGTGCTGCTGCTGCTGCCGCTGCTGCTGTCGCTGCCTCAGCTGTTGCCGAATCTTTGCTATCCAGGATTGTACGAGCGTGATTGTGTGCTGAATTTGCAGTTTCGCACCTATGCTCGTTCTCGGTCGCTTGGAAACATCACACAGAAATTGGAGATTTTCCATTCCAACGTCAATCCAATGCATGAAGATGTCATCATTCTCCTGCTGGGGATGCAGCTCGCCCAACAAATCGTGCGCGTTCTCCATCGTTTTGACGATATATGAGTATGTTTCAGCGGCCATGACTTTAACGCTGATATTTACAGAACTTTGATGAACTTTTGACTTGTACGTGTCGTGTCAGACTGATGAGACTGCATCGGATGCGTTGAGTTGATATATGCAGATAGATCGTAAGAATTTGGGGGAGTGATAGTAAAAGCAAACTATTGACGTAAAAGTTTACGGATTGTCGTCAACATTCCCCCGACCTATCTAATTGTGGTGAACATTCCCGACCTATCTAATTGCGGCATCACCATCCGGTCAATTAACACAAAAGAGTGTATTCGAAGTACATGAAAAATATTATTTTTCGCTCTGGGGAGTAAAACTATTAGCGTGAAAGTTTACGAATCGCCATCAACATTTCTCGACCTATCCAATTGTGGCGAACATCCCCAGCTTTACTTAAAATTAAGTGCAACTGTAATTCGAAGTATATATATATAACTACAATAAATTCTATTAATATTTTTCGAGTGTAAAATTTTCGCTCTGGGGGTAAACTATCAGCGTGAAAGTTTACGGATCGTCATCAGCATTCCCTGTCTATCTAATTGCGATGCCACCATCCGGTCGATTAACGTAAAAGAATGTATTCCAAGCATGTGGAAAATATTATTTTTCGCCTGGGGCAAACTATCAGCGCGAAATCTAATTGCGATGTCACCATCCGGTCGATTAACGCAAAAGAATGTATTCGAAGTACGTGGAAAATATTATTTTTCGCCTGGGGCAAACTATTGGCGCGAAAGTTTACGGGTAACGGCGAAAAATCAAAATGGCTATTCGTCCGACCGAGAAATAAATCACATTATCAAACTGTCTGACGATAAAAATCAAAATGGCTGCTGATCCGACTGAGCAAAATTCAAAATGGCCACCATCAGACGGTGAAATCGGTCGATTATACTGGTGCCATCATAGCGAAAATCATAGTATCAAACTGTCGGACGATGAAAATCAAAATGGCCGCTGTCTGAATGGCTGCTCGGCAGACGGCAAAATCTGTCGATTTTGCTGATGACGTCATAGCGAAAATCATATCATCAAACTGTCGGACGATGAAAAATCAAAATGGCTGCTCATCCGGCTAAGCAAAAATCAAAATGGCTGCTCATCCGGCTAAGCAAAAATCAAAATGGCCGCTGTGTGAATGGCCACTCGTCTGACTAGGCAAAAATCAAAATGGCCGCCATCAAAAAATCATGGCCGCCGTCAAAATGGCCGTCATCAAAAAATCAAAATGGCCGCCATCAAAAAAATCAAAATGGCCGCCATCAAAAAAATCAAAATGGCCACCATCAAAATGGCCATCGAAATGGGGGGGGCGGCGGGGGGGTTTGGCACGCCGCCATGTTTGGATTGAGAACTCTCATAACCTATCTACTGCGAACTCCAACGCAGATGCATTTTCCAGAAATCCACCTTTCGATTCTTTCCGAATTCTGCCTAAAACCTCAAAACGGGCACGACCCGGTACGTAATGCTCATCTACTGACGCCCACAAGCGCGCCAAAGTAGCTCACCAACACCCAACACGTGCTCGCGAATTAAATATGCTATGTTCGTCCACTGGTGCTTACAAACGCATTAAACATAGGAACCAGTACCCGACACGAGCGCGTGGGTCTGCACACGAATTCACTAAGCCTTCCCCACGGAGACCAACCAAAACATTACAAGACACCTCCACTTCTACTGTTACCTCCGACTCAAGTGTCAGTATGACTGACAATAGTAGCGCAATGGAGCCACCGATTGTAAGAGATAAAACGATCAAGCAAACTACGGAACGAGTTTAACCGCTTACCTCATCTAAACCAAACCAAAACTCCGATAAACCCCGGAGCCGTAGTATTAAAATACGTAAAAAACAGTCTGACACACTCAATCAGCCGACATCCGAAGCCACCACCAGCAAAGGATGAAATTTCGCCCCTCGATTTACGGAATTCCTGATAGACCCTAACCACCTACCATTATCGTACAGTGAATTTATTCGAGAAATACGTGCCAATCTTCTCAACAGACAAGATAACTCAGTCCATTGCATCTCAGCAGACTGCAAAACATCACGAGGAGTCGCGGTGCAACTAATCAATAGGAAAATAATCATCCGAGATCAACTACAACAGTTAGATCCTGAAGTAACGAGCGTATTGACACTACCATGAGGTAACCGCCTCATTTACAATCTAGTAACCAGAAAATACCACTACCAAAAACCAACTGAAGAAACACTGTTCGACGGCCTAGTAAACCTAAAGAACTGCTTAGAACAAGATGAAGTCAAATCGCTCTCGATCCCAAGACTAGGCTGCGGCTTAGATAAGTTGGATTGGAACCTTGTTAATCGGATGATCCGTTACATATTTAAAGACTCTGACATAACGATCACCATTTTTAATCATCAAAACCCGACTTATGACTCGACATCTTCTGAATCTGAAGCAGAAGCATCAATACCCAGAATCCCTGCTCCTCCTTTGACTCGTCGGCCGACGCGTCAGACCGGCCCTAGGTCGGCTCCAAGACATGCTTCCGTTTCTGCTCACTCGCGCTGCTTAACTGATATCTCGGAGAGTGACTTCGTGACACATGATCCAGAGTCAGCTGTTGGAGACACGGATACCGATGCATCCGTTGTACCTATGGCAACGCTACCACTTTCACGCTCACAACGTCGCTACACTACCGTAGAGCGAAATCCGGACTGCCCCCATATTGACAATGATAACTTTTGTTCCTCATATAACTTCATACAAAATCAAAATGACATATTACCAACACCCAACGTAACCAAAACTAATGACGGACTTCTCATGTTGTGCGACAATTACGCTCATTTCGTATCAGCTAAATGTCGTTAGACAGAAGGACTAGAAACACAGTTGATAGACGAAAATCTGATAAGCATGGAATCATTTCAAAACCAAAATCCAGAAATATCAGATGTAATTAAAACCAAGTTGAAAAACAACAAATACATATATCCCTTGTAGTAAAATCACGCCAATCAGACCCGAGCAGACCTGACGACATTTTCTAAACGTTACTTAACTTGAGAATTATTTTGTCCGGACTAGACATTCGATCGATATCTTTCCCTATGTCAGGACCAGGAGTAGATGATATTTGTTGGGTATGGGTAGGGTAAGTAATCAACACGGTCCTGTTACTTATACTAGATTTATTTAACCACAGTTCTGTTACGGCGGTGCCGGAGCGCCTGTGTACTGGCCTGGGGTCAGTACGCAACTGCCTAACGTGAGAGCGCTGTCTTAGAGTAGCGAGTGCGCTGCTAGCCGTATCGCACGTATTCACCTATGGGTATTAATACTATCATAGGTGAATACATCACAACTTTCCCCCTTTTTTATTTAAAAGTCTCTGAGATCGCCGTAGCGGTACAATTAATTGGTCGATGTGCCGCTTATGCAATTTTCCAGAATCCGTCTGGACGACATAAGTGGAAGGAGCAGTTTGCTTTACAACTTTACCTTCAACTCGGTTTCCGTCTCTTACGCCGTGCGCGTCCATATACACACTATCTCCTACGCTTACATCTGTTTTTCTATTCCCCAGGCGGGAGACTATTTGTCGTCTTTGTTGATTTTCAACATACGCAGATACACTCGGTTTCAAGCAATCGAACCGGGTTCTCGGATTCCGATTGTACATTATATTTGCAGTACTTCTACCCGTCGTACAGTGTGGGTAATTTCTGTAATCAAAAATGCATTTATTTACTGCGTTTTCCACATTCTCCCCCTCTTTTACAATTTTCGCTACCTTATGCTTGAACGTTTGTATAAAGTTTTCCGCAGCTCCATTCATTGCTGGATGATACGGAGGCGAAAAGGTATGCTCTATCTTATTTTTTTTAAGGAAATTACAAAATTCTGCGCTTCTAAATTGCGGACCTCCGTCTGTTACGCAATGAATGGGTAATCCAAATCTTGTAAACAGAATTTTGAATTCTTTTATGAGCCTTTTCGCATCCGTATTTTTTTTACAATTTATTATTTCTGGCCATTTGCTGTGAGCATCAATTACAATTAAATACATGTCACCTTCGAATTTCGCGTAATCACAGTGTATGCGGCCCTATACTTTGCTTGGAAATGGCCACGTTGTCAGTGGTGTTTTATTCGGTGCTTTTCTATCAGTTAGGCATGTTTTACATGAATTTGCGATTTCTTCCATCGCTGAGTCTATAACCGGCCAATACACGTATGAACGCGCGAACATTTTCATTTTAACGACTCCGAAATGCGTTGCGTGTAGTTCGTTCAGTATTGCGAATCGCATTTTGTCTGGGATGCAAGCGCGCACTCCCCAGAAGAGGCAATCTTTTTCTACATTTAACTCGAATCTAATTTTATAAAAGATTTTTTTTTCCTCTGTGAGATCGTTGTAATTTGGCCAGTCGCTTGTTACATAGCGTATCACATCGCTAAGGACTTTGTCCTTTTTGCTTTCTGCTACAAGCGTTTTACTGTTGAAAGCAGTTGAGTGCTCTTCGAAAAAATGAACCTGTGACGGAGTATTACTATACATATTTGAAATGTCCGTATCGTTCTCTACTGGCAGGCGCGACAATGCGTCGGCGATCGCATTTTTCTCGGATTTCACATGTTCTATTTTGTAACGGTATCCGGAGACATAATATGCATATCTTTGCAATCTATTATCCGCCGTTTGCGGTATCCCTTTTCTAGGTCCTAATATTAACTCTAAAGGTTTATTATCCGTGCGTAACGTGATCTCTTTACCGTATTTAAATTGATAAAATCGTTTAAACCCGAAGACTATCGCCATTGCTTCTTTGTCAATAATCGCACGTTTTATTTCAGTCTTGGGTATTTTCTTTGACGCATACGCAATTGGTCGTTCTGATCCGTCTTTATATCGGTGAGACAAAATCGCGGGTAACCCGTAATCTGATGCATCACACGCGAGTAATATTTCCTCGTTTGGATCGTAATGAGCTAAAAAATTCGGGTTTATCAGTTCATTTTTTATCCAATTAAATGCGGCTTCGCATTCGTCATCCCATTTTGTTTTCTCTCCATTCAATAAGTCATAAAGTGGCTTTAGCTTTACTGATCTATTTTTTTAAAATCTGGCATAAAAATTTACGAGACCTAACAACGATGCAAGTTCCTTTTCGTTGGTTGGTCGTGGCGCGTTTATCATTGCGTTAATTTTCGATTTTGACTTGTGTAGTGCTTCCTTATCAATAACAAATCCTAACACTTCAATACGCGGTTCCATGAATTTACATTTTTTCAGATTTAGCCGTAAGTTGCATTCTTGCAATCGCTTACACACCTTATTTAAATTTTCCGAATGCTCTTCTTCAGTTTTTTCCGTTACGTATATATTGTCTAAATACGAGATAACACCGTCTATCCCATTCAAACACTCGTCCATTTTACGCTGTATGTCCGCCGGTGCGGGTGAGATTCCTTCGGGCATTTTTGTGTATCTGAATAAGCCCTTATGCGTAACTATCGTTAACAATTCCGCGTTTTCATCATCGACTGGAAATTGCATATACGCATGCTTTAGATCTAATTCGGAAAAAAATTGACCGCCTTGCAGTTTTGCGAAAATTTCGTCTATAGTGTGCAACGGGTATTTATCTACAAGTAAATACGGATTTATTGTTATTTTAAAATCTCCGCAAATACGTATTTCTCCATTGCTTTTTAGCACTGGCACGATAGGCGTTGCCCACTTTGATACATCAACCTGTTTTAGGTGTCCTAATTCGACTAATCTATTAATTTCCTTTTCAAGCTTTAGACGTAATGCATATGCGACATGTCTACATTTTAATGCTATCGGTTGCGTATTCTCTTTGATATGAATTTTAGTTGTACTCTTATTGTATAATCCAGGCGTATTGCTAAATAGCGTCGGATATTTTTGATCTAGGTAATCACACAGGTTCAGTTCGATTTTGTTTACAGTATTCGAATCGAATTTCGGTATAGATAAAGGCCACGCGCCGAACTGTGTAAGCCATTCTTGGCCCATTAGCGCTGGTGCCGTTCCCGGCAAAACAAAACATTTCAATATTCGCGTCGAATTCTGGAATGTGACCTCTAAGTCAGTTAGTTCGCCTAGTGGTACTAAGGCGTGTCCGCCATACGCTCTTAAGTCTTTCTTTGTTTCCGTAATTTTACTTTTACTGAAATATTTATTAAACATTTTTTCAAAAATCACAGTTGCGAACATACCCGTGTCAATTTCAAATTCTAGATTTTTTCCATTTATTTTTAGATCTACGTACATGGGTAGTGAACCTGTGCTATTTTTACTTGCATGATTAAATATCTCTTCTATACTATTTCTATCTATGATAGAAAAAAATTCCGTTTCATAATCTCGCGTTTCATAATCACGCGTTTCATCGCTATCTTCGTCTGCGGTTAATTTTTTTACTTCATAGGACCTTTGCGTTACAATTTTACCGCTTTCACACGCTCTTGCCAAGTGCCCTTTTTTATGGCATTTATTGCACGCATAATCCCGAAAACGACATTCGCTGGTCGAGTGATTTACCTTGCCGCAGCAATTACAAACCGCTCTCGATGATCCCGCAGAATGTCGACTTGGCTGCTGCTGTGTGTTGTTGTTGTCGCTGGCCGCCTTGCCGCTTGCTCGGTGGCCTCTGCGTTGCCATCCCTTGTGCTCGTCACCTTGTATAGCGTGTACTTCGTTTCTTACGCTTTTATTCTCTAGCGTAATATTCGAATTTGTAGCGTTTTTCACTGCTGCTTCTCGCGCTATTGATATGTCTTGCGCTTTTTTCAATGTTAATTCTTTTTCTTCGAATAGCCTTATTCTGGTGTCTTTGTCACTGATTCCACACACTATTTGGTCTCGAATTGCATTGTCTAATTCTGTAAAATTGCAATGCATTGCCAATTTTTTTAGCCTCGCTATGAAGTCTGTAACTGACTCGTGCGATTCTTGTTTTGTTGTGTGGAATGTGCATCATTCCATGGCTTCCGATGGCTTCGGTTTTAGATGATCCGACAATGCTTTCGTCAAGTCCGCGTAGGCGGCATTTTTAATTTTCACTGGTGCGATTAGCTGCTTCAGGAGTGCGTGTGATTCTGAACTTAATTTTGTCACTAGCGTGGCTGCTTTCACTTCATCGTCTGTTATTTTCTTGGCGATAAAAAAACAGTCGAGCTTTTCCTCGAAAAGTTCCCAGTCATCGTCTTGATGAAATTCGAATTTCGGATCGGCCATGTTGTCTTCTTCGTCCGACTCGGTTGTTGGTTCTAAACTTTCCGGCGTCTTGTATGCTTCGTTTTCCTTTTTAATCGATTCTCTCAGCTTTTCTCTTAGATTATTGTAGGTATCTTCTTTTTCAAAGGTTTCTCCTCTTTTTTCTAACTCTGCGGTAATTTCTGGTTTTTTGAAACTCTGAATACACGCTGTTCCTACCGGCTTTTCGTCCATTAGTCGGGTTTCCTGTGGCGGATATTACGTCGCGGAGCTTGGCTCTACTCACGCGGTTTTGCGTTACTATATAATCGCACTTGCGCACCTGAGTTCTAAAAATCCTCGTCGCCAGTTATTAGGTATGGGTAGGGTAAGTAATCAACACGGTCTTGTTACTTATACTAGATTTATTTAACCACAGTTCTGTTACGGCGGTGTCGGAGCGCCTGTGTACTGACCTGGGGTCAGTACGCAACTGCCTAACGTGAGAGCGCTGTCCTAGAGTAGCGAGTGCGCTACTAGCCGTATCGCACGTATTCACCTATGGGTATTAATACTATCATAGGTGAATACATCACAATATTCTACGATCTATCTTCAAAAAACTCATTCATCACATTTTTGTGGATTCAGACTTTCGAGTAACACTTTGTCGAGATACTATCATTATATCAGATGAACGATTACGCGAAAACGTGATCAAGGAGTACCACGCGTCACTGATTGGAGGACACCAAGGCGTTACAAAAATTTTCAATAAAATAAGAGAAAAATATTTTTGGCCAAACATGAAGAAGCAAATTCAAAATTTCATGAGATATTGCGGGAGTTGCCAAAGAAAAAAACTAGTCATGATCAAAACGAAATTACCCATGGCTATCACTTGGTCGGAGAGTTAGTAACGCACGTTTCATGAAGTGTTTGATGCATCTTGAAATTTTGTCTAACAGTATCCACTAGATAGATGAGCAGGTAAACATGTGTTGGCTTGAGCTACCTGGGGACACCAGCTACTGCGCATAAGAGAAAGGTATAAAAAAATATCGCCCGAAAAAAGTATTTAATTCAGAGGCCAACAAATACTACTCGAGATTTAAGAAAATTTAAAACACAGAAATGAATAAGGCAGACACTTTTCAGGGGGTTAACATTGAACGAAAATACCCTAAAGTTTTTTTTTTCAAATTACTAAATGAAATATTTTATTTGAGGTGAAATTTTAACAGCGTCTCAATCTCTTTATCTAATAAAAAAGTTTCAAACAAACGAACGTATTCTCGCTACTCTTCACCGGCGACGCAGACAGTGGACACTTTGATGTCTTGCAGAACCAAAATAAAATTCAGATAGTGAGTAATATGTATGAAAAGTAACAATCAAATAATAGTAAATCTAAATATATCACCAAACAGTCAAAAGGACAGCCAGGATTTACAATGACAATGGAGAAAGGAGGAGTTTCAAGCAGCAGACAAGGCGATGAAGATGGTGGATGGTCGGAAGTATCACAAAAGAAAGAGGAAAATAAAATTGTAAGTGCGAAGAACCAAATAAGCCATAGAATATTATGAACAGTAACGCAAATATAGAGAAAAAAATAATATAAAGAAGGTGATTTGGAGAATAACCGGCAGAGCGGTAGTAAAAATAATTCAACGAAGGGTGTCGAAGAATTAGAAGAATCGATTGTGATTATTGATTTGGAAAATAAATCAAGAGGACGACCAACCAATGTGATGGACATAGAAGAGCGAAAAATTAGACGACGAGAACAGCAGCGAAAATATAGGGAAGCGAACAAAAAATATCATACTGGCTTTTCAACCAACGAACAGAAAGGACGAGTTCCAACCAGCAGACAAGGCGATGAAGATGGTGGATGTTCGGAAGTATCACAAAAGAAAGAGGAAAATAAAATTGTAAGTGCGAAGTACCAAATAAGCCATAGAATAATGTGCATCAAATATTCGTATAACCAGGCAAGAGGACGACCAGGATCTATGTCAACCACAAGAGAAAGAGGTGTTTTGCGGAGTGAACAGCAACACAAATATATAGAGAAAAAAATAATATAAAGAAGGTGATTTTGGAGAATAACGGGCAGAGCAGTATCAAAAATAATTCAGCAAGTCAAGGAGATAGATCAATATCAATAGAGAAGGAACACCAATTTTCAACCAAAGAATGAAAGCTTAGATTGATGAAAAAAAGATAAGTAAGCACAGAAGGAATTGAAGTGGACAGCAAGTGCAGACCTGTCATCAAATCAACATGAAGGAATTTGCCTGTCTACTAGACAATGCGTAAGGAAATAGTAAGGCGTGCAGCGCCGAGATAGGGTTGGCGCGCGAAGCGCGCAGGGGCGAAGCCCTTAGTTATATTAAACACAAGAAACAACCCCTTATTTAAATAGAAATTGAAATTGAATTTTTTATTTTTTTTTTTTTTTTCATTGTTCAAATATTCTTGAAAATGCAAATAAAATAAAATTAAATTGAAAGGTTTAACTTCATCCGTGTATCATTGCAAAACAGAAGCTAAAATAAACTTGATCAGCTGTAGATTCTGCATTGATAACCAAAACAGGAGCCGATAAAGAAGAAAAGGTTTGTTTTACTAGCCAATCTTCATGAACCTCATGAATAGTTCTGAGTAGCTCTAAAGAAATGCTCGATTCCTCCTCACGAGAACGGGAACTAACTCGAGCAAAAGAGATTTCTGGGGAAACTCGCAAATAAACAATCAAATCTACTCTGAGTTCAGACGAGCGAATGAGAAGATCGAAATTTTTCATCAATAAATGAGATTCGAAGTCGCGAAAATTACCTAACCTTCGACGAGCTTCCACAAAACAATTGCTACTGAATATCGATCTTTCCATCACCTTGACAGGCAATGAAGTCGTCTGAAGATGTCTATCTAACATAACCATTTGAGCGAAATGCTGAAAATAATAGCAATAACGATCTGGGTCCTGATACATCAGATCTAAAAGATTCATTCCAGCTACGTCTCGATATTCCTCAAGAGGTTCCAAAAGTGTACAGACCTGACGATCTGCTAAAAACCTCTTGGTGAAAGTTGTTTTTCTGCATCCGATATTCCCTTCTATAATGATCGTAAGCGGTCGAGTTTTATTTAAACGAATTCCAAAAGGCAGATTCTTCTCCCAATCGATGACCGACTGTAAAGAAGGTCAAGTCGATCACAGTCGTCAAGGGTGTTCGTTTGAAGATCTAACCTTGAAGGATGTTCCTGGTCTTAAAGACACTGTTCCAGGTTGATCTTCTTCAAATGGAGCAAGACGATCCAAGTGTACCACTTTCTGACGTGAATGAGGAGATCTTCGGATTCTATAAACAACATCGTTTATCCGGTTAACCACTAAGTAAGGGCCTTCCCAATTTATTTGAAGTTTTGGACATCGTCCTTTCTGCCTTCGGGGTTGAAAGAGCCAGACGGAATCTCCAGGATTAAATTTTAAATCTCTGGCTCGAATATCATAGCGAGTTTTTAACTTATCTGAAGCCATAGAAATTCTACTCCTAGCAAAGTGATGAATTTCTTCTAAACGTTGTTGTAATAAAAAGGCATAATCTGTTTGATGCTGTCTTTGTACAGGAACAGGGCCTTTCTCTGAATCTGACGGAAGTTAAAGATTTCTTCCTGTAAGCATGAGGGCCGGCGTCTGCTTCGTCGTCTCATGAATCGCAGATCTATAGGATAAGAGGAAGAAAGGGATCCAGGAGTCCCAATCTCTCTGATTCTGCTCCACGAAGGACGACAAATATTGCAGCAAAGTTCGATTCAGACGCTCTATGATGCCTTTAGATTGAGGATGCAGAGGAGTCGTTCGAATTTTTCTAACCCCTAAAATCTGAGTAACTTCTTTCATTAAGGTTGACTTAAAATTTCGGCCTTGATCAGTATGAAGTTCTAGAAGAACTCCGTGTCTGCAAATAAACTCTTTAACGAATGCCTGTGCTATAGTGGAGGCTTCTTGATTAGCGAGAGGGACCACTTCAGGCCACTTAGTAAAATAATCAGCAATAACCAGAGCATATTTATTTCCAGAATGGGTTAACGGAAGAGGTCCGAGAATATCCATCGCTATCCTTTCGAATGGAGCTCCCACGTTGTAAATTTGAAGAGAGCTTTGTCCTTTCGCTCGAGGTCCTTTCTTTGCCGCGCAGATTCGGCATCTTCGGCACCATTCCTCAACGTCCGTCCGGCAACGGGGCCAAAAGTAGAAGTTGCGAATTCTGCCCAGAGTTTTATTTGAGGCGAAGTGTCCGCCTGCAGGAGAATCATGATGAAGAGCAAGAATCTCCGGAACTCGTGTCCTGGAAACCAAAAGTTGCCACCTGATTTCTTTCCAGTCTGTAGATTCCCATTTTCGGTATAAAATTCCATCGATTAAAAGGATAGAGTCCCATTGAGCCCAACAAATTTTCAAATCTGGCTCGGCTAAAGATATATCCTGCTAGTCCGGGCGAGTTTCTGCTTCTTTCCAAGACTTCACTTGATTCAAAGTGTCGTCCTCTTGTTGCGATTTTCTCTATTCCTCCTGGTTATTTTCGAAAGAAATCTTCCGTATAATAAGAGAGGGGTCACGGTTTTTCTCTAATCGTGCACACTGTTTACACTCTGGCATTTCCTCGCAGGGTCTTCGAGAGAGAGAGCATCGGCGTTTCCATGATGAATTCCTGCTCGATGACGAATGTCAAAATCGTTCCATAGTGTACGGACGCGGCATCCGTCTCAACAACCCTCGAACGCAGGAAAGATATTGCGTCACTGACTCTACTGGCCCCTGAGTTCGCGACCTAGCCTGATCCTCCACGCGACTTCCGACTGTCCCGTCCCCGAACCACAAACGTAATGCCGCGTGAAACTCGTCGTACGTGACCCAGCTATCTCGTTCGCAACGCAACCATTCCAAGGCCACACCCGAGAAGATCATCGTGAGCGAACTCAACACCTCGTTCTCGCTCAATTCCGACAAACTGCGCCACTCCTCCAATCGCGTCAAGAAATCCTCGACACTCGGCTCGCCAATCCCAGAGAACTTGAGGTTCCACCCTCGCAGGGCCCTCGGGATGTCACGGATTGTTTCCCGGGTACGCGATTCGATATTTGAATCCCGGGCCCAGGTCGGCCGGGCAGCGGTCGCCATATCGCGAGGAATTGTGGCGGGATCGACCGGTAGCGACCGGAACTCGACCCGCGAAGCTGGTGCCCCCGCCACTAGCCGGGTAGAATCCACGATGGGTTCCTCGAGCCCATGTCGGTGCCCCTGGATTGGGGAGGCCCAGAGCCCCAGTGCCCCTGGGCTCCGCTCGCCACTGAAAACGGAATCGCGTGGAAGGGTATTTGCGTCGGAACCTGATACGCGGTCGGTCGCGAGGCGCTACCATACACCGCCGAGGTGGTGATAGCCGCCGAGGCGACGGCTACGCTCACCACCGTACTCGTCGTCGCTACCGTGGTTAGCCGGGTCGCGATGGTAATATTCACGGGTTCTAACAGCCGCTAATCGCTAGCCCTTCGGGGCTGTTCCCGCACCAGTTCCGTAATGGTCGCTAATTCGGCCAACCCCGCGAAGACATCCTCGTCCTCCGGTTCCCAGGTGACCGTCAAATCCCCGCGCTCACGCAAGAGGTGTCGTACGTACCGGTCACGACGCACCAGTAGGTTACCGGTGGAATTTACCCTCGCGGTCACTAATGCCAACTCGAGCTCATCGCTCGTCATGTCGTACAACCACGCGCCAACGGGTACTTCCGCCATGTTGACTTTACCCGCGAAAATGAAGAACAGGAATGAAGGTAAAAGCACGCAAAAAAAAAAGAAGGAACAGTGATGAAAGCACAAGCACGCAAAATCAACTGTTCGGATCGAAAGACAAAAGCCGTAGGTAGAGTCTGAGCGCAAGCAATGGTACCCAGTATGGATACTTCCGCGAAACCTGTTAAATTAATTCGCTATTTTCCACCAGCACTAACAGAACGTGAGAGAGATGTTTCCTCGTATTGATGTAATCACCTCTATCACCTTAGCGATATCAAAATTGCGAATAAAAGCGCCAACAAAAGAAATACCGTAAACAAAATAAAACAGAACAAAAAAAAAAACAAAAGACGGGCTGAAAGAGAAAAAAAATATGTTGTCGCACCAGCAACAAAACCAAAAAAAAATTTTCTACCGCGATGCTGAACTCCGGCTTTGAAAAACACAAAAAAAAACAAAAACAAAAAAAAATATTTCGAAATCGCAGAAAACAAAAGAAAAACAAAAGGGGAGTAGAAATCCAAAAGCAATAACAAAAGAAAATAAAATGACACAAGCAAGAGATTGGCGATAAAAGCAGGCGATCTTATCCCTAGTATTAGAAATGTAAGGTGGGAATATACACGGGGTACTTTTTCGTCACCCGGTATATTCTTCAAATCGTAGCCTGAGTCGTAAATCGCAAGTTTCGGTGTTATTCGCCACCCTTTGTATCCAATTTTATTCTCGTCCTCTGTATTCAAAATTGTCTCGCTGTGCTTCAAACGTCAACACGCTTGACCGAAGCGTCCCGCTACCTCTCTCTCCCCTATTCTCCGACCGCTGTTGTTTTGGTTATGCTAGCGCTATCCGTTACTAAGTCAAAATTTCCGAAGCACGCAACGCTATTATCTTTCTAGGAAATTTACAGCGGGAATTTCGCGAAGGCCCCACGTTGGGCGCCAATTTGTGACGTGGATTTTTCTGCACCTCGGTCACTCGGAGAAAATGACCGAGAACTTACCGCGTGCACAATAATTTGGCGTCCATGACGTACCCTGGACCTGAAACAATATCGCGAAATGTGTTGGGCGCCTGGCGTGATCAACACGCCTCGAAATCGGTGATACGATATACCGCGACCATATGCTCGGTAGCTCAGTACCGCGGAGAGGGGAGGGGTAATTTTTGGGTAGAGAGAATTGCAACACAAGTAAGCCAACGCGTGATGTGGCCAAATTACTATAAAATTACAATGGTATATTTCTCGTCAGCGATATTACAAAAACAAAAAAAAATAAAAATGAAAATAAAAATAATAATAATACGACTGCGCAAGTCGTCCTTCGCAATTCTAAATACAATTTTAAATTTAATCCAAACGACATAAGAAAGGGAGAAACAAACCAAGTTAAAACAAAAAAAAGGTGAATAAATCTAGGAGACCTCTACGGCCTACGTGCGCTAGTCGCCATCTTACTAATACCTTATCTCGCAAAAACCAAAACAAAATCGGACTCGATGCGCTGCTCGCGAACGTCCTTTACAAAATGGCGCTGATCGCCAACTTAATACTAACTGATTATGCAAAACAAAAGAAAAAAACTAAACAGAGGAGAGGCTCGCTGCGACACCCACGACCCTCCTCTAAGAACGCATACTTTTATCAGCGCGCACCCGAGCTTCACTTTCTCTGCGACGGCGGGACGCAGTCGCGAATTCGAAGGCTCCCTGTGAGACTGCTCGCGACCTATACGAGAATGGAGGGTGTACCGGACGAAGTAGAATGACCCCGTGTAACGGACTTCGGTTACACTCAAACTCGAGACAATAACGTCTCGGCTCAACCCGTGGCTCGACTCGATTTCCTGGATCCCCCGAAATTAACGCTACTCCCTCGCGCGCAACTCAGGCTACGGTCACCAAGCGAAAGAATCGGCAAACGAATTTTGAGTATTTTTCGACACGCAAATTCCAAAACGGCTATCCTTTATCTGATAAGCCTTTACTCAATTACTCTCGAAATTCGATCGCAAGAATATCAGCAGCGCTTACCGCTCCACATCCACTGTACGAAGGCACCCACACCCTCGTGACGGGTCCCTGACATCGTCCTCGCAACGTAACAAGTCCTTTTACTGACTCCCAATAAACTCTACCTCGACCTCGAAATCACTCAACCACTTTACGCAATCGCCAGAACTAGAGTGATCTCGGATGGTCGCAACGCCGATCTCGTCGCGCTAATTTTTCGTGACGTCATCACCCTAAGAATGCGCAACAATCGATCGGTCATCGATTTAGGGGACTGCGCAACTTGCCGCGCACCTGTCGTCTCTACGCGGCGCAGAACTTAAGGCTAGATCGCGATGTCGTCTCCCGCGCAGCTCTACGTTGTCCTGGGGTTGGGTGGGGTGGTGCTCCCTCGTCGCTAGCTGGTACCTCGCGGTTGCCTTGGTTGGGCGTAAGCGGGGTGAGCGGGGAGGCTGCGGCGCGCCGGCCGCCAGCGGGAATCGCGTCCGCCTTGGATTCCCGCGCTGCAGGGATCTGCATTGCCTCCCCCTCCGCAGCCTCGGTGTCCTTCCCGCGAGATCTCCGTGGTTTCGCCTTGCCTCGAAAGATGTTCAGCGTCGGAGTCGGTCGCTGTAGGGTAGCCGGTGCACTCAAAAAAAAAGAAAAACAAAAGCCTGAAATATCTTGGTCGCAATGCTCTATTTCGTCCCTGTCGAAGCTCGGGTGATTATTATATAGTCGCTCTCTAAGATTATTCCGCGACTCGATTTTCTAAACCCTGATTCCGGGATCTCGCCCAGGGTTCAGGGAGTCTCTTGTAACGGGCAGGCCTAACCGAACTGCCACGTTACAGTACAAAGGCCTAAATAGCTTTGAATTTGTTCTTTGTTCTTAGGTGTCGGCCAAGAAGAAACCTTCTCTATTTTGGATGGGTCGGTCTTCACACCTTGTGTTGAAACGATATGTCCAAGGAAGCCTACTTCTTTCTGGAACAGATGGCATTTTTTCGGGCTCATTTTCAGACCTGCTTGCTTCAGCCTAGCGAAAACTTGTCTGAGATTTTAAACTTCTTCTTTCAAGTCCTTGCCAAAACCGATTATATCGTCTAAATAAACGAGGCATATTTTGCCAGTGAGCCCATGAAGAACAGCCTCCATCATTCGTTCAAAGGTAGCCGGGGCATTACTCAAACCAAACGGCATAACCTTGAACTGCCATAATCCTCCTAAACCCGTAACAAAAGCTGATTTTTCTTTATCTAGAGGATCCATTTCGACCTGCCAGTATCCGCTCTGAAGATCTATAGTGCTGAACCAAGTTGCACCAGCTATCAGGTCGAGTGTCTCGTCAATTCTGGGTAGAGGGTAAGAATCTTTCGTCATTATATCGTTCAGCTTCCTGTAATCGATACAAAATCGTTTGGATCCGTCCTTTTTGTTAACAAGGACGATTGGTGTGGCCCAGGGACTAGACGATGGTTCAATTACATCGTTCTTTAGCATGTCTTCCACAAGCCTCTTCACCTCTTAGAAAATAGATGTATTTGGACACAAGCTCTCTTTTTAAAGTCTAGTGACTGACTGTTTTTACAATAATGTCGGTTGACGCAGCAACCTTATTCTTTTCAAAGACATAAGAGGTTTATAAACGTCTTTTATCTATGATGACTACTGGATTATTTAAAAGGGGACAAAACGGGTGATTTCACCCTTTGTAACATTACTCCCCCTCGAGGAAAAGAGTCGACCCGACTCGGAAAAGATGAACAATTACAAAAAATGTGATCTAGCAGTCAGTGCTTGAAGGTGAGTTGGAGCTGTGGCTCTAAAAATTAAAAGACTCCCTTTTTAGTATCTGGCATTTGCCCACAGTCTCAAGGTAAACCACAAAAAACCTCAAGCAGATAGTTAAGCGTTCAATTGAATTCAAAATTTGTGTGCCTTGTTTTATAAAGGTCAGTGTTGATGGTGAGTTAGTGAGTTCTTCATGAATTTGAAGACATCAAAATCATCCGGATCGTCGTCGAAAAGAAAATTCATTCCTCTTCAGGGAAAATAGTCCGGTGAATCAAACACAGATGAGAACGACGAGGCGGGAAACCATAATTGGGAAAACTCCGAGTCCTAGACAACGTAAAGGCTGATTCCCTCCGAGAACCGGCACAGGAAACAGAAAAAAGGAATGGGTGACTGAATCCAAGACTTCTTCAAAAAAAACAGCACACCCTAGAGCTTGGAGAACAAATGTGAGTGGTGGTAAAACAATTCAAATTCACTAAGTGAATTTGGGAGAATAGACGAATAAAATGAATTAAATATGTATTCAAAAGAAAAGGAACGATCTTATCTGAATATCTGGAGAACCCAGGCTAAGACCGGACAAACAGTACAGCTGGAGGTAACATCGGGAACAGCCAAAGACGGCAGATTCGTCGGGAAAAATCTATAAAACTCAAAGAAACTGACAAAAGGGTGGGAAAAATAAAAGAGGATCGACCAAACGCTCACTACTTCATTCAAGCGCAGAACCGAAACACTCCTCAAGCCAAAGAAATCGATGTATTAAAATTTCTCGAATCGAACAACATCGAACTAACCATAACCTGTCAACGAACTTTCTAACCTTCAGAGAGCTACTGAAACGATGCTCTTGACTGATAAGGAGCTAAGCGATCCAGATGAACGACTTTGGATTTCGAACGAGGGGAACGTCTAATTCTAAAAACAACGTCGTTAATCCGGTCCACGATAAAATAAGGACCTTCCCAATTACTTTGGAGTTTGGGACAACGCCATTGTTGCCGACGAGGTTGAAATAACCAAACGGAATCTCCCTTCTCAAATTTTAAATTTCTAGCTCTCACATCATAACGATCCTTAGTCTTATCAGAGACCATACCAATTCTTTCCCTAGCAAATTCATGAACCTCGTCCAATTTTTGACGGAAAACGGAATTAAAACACACCTGGGACGAAGCCACGGAAGGATTGACGCCCTTTTCTAAATCTGACGGAAGTCGAAGATCCCGACCTGTCAATATGATAGCTGGAGAAAAACCGGTAGTGTCGTGAATTGCAGAGCGATACGATAAAAGAAATAAGGGAATCCACTCATCCCAATCTTTCTGATCCTGATCAACGAAAGAAGAAAGATAACGAAGAAGCGTCCTATTCAATCTTTCTACCATTCCATTAGACTGCGGATGCAAAGCGGTGGTACGAGTTTTTCTAATCTCTAAAATTTGAAGAAACTCCTTCATCAAATTTGACTCAAAATTTCGACCCTGATCTGTGTGTAATTCAAGAGGAGCTCCGTAACGACAGACAAATTCTCGAACGAAAGCTCGAGCAACGGTGCTAGCTTCTTGATTCGGAATTGGGACTACTTCTAACCACTTTGTAAAATAATCTGCTATCACCAGGGCATACCGATTTCTTGACCTAGAAAGAGGAAGAGGGCCTAGGATATCCATTGCGACTCTTTCAAATGGAGCTCCTACGTTATATATTTGAAGAGAGCTCTTCCCTTTTTCACGAGGTCCCTTCTTGGCTAAACAAACCGTGCAAGTTCTGCACCAATTTTCAACATCAGCTCGGCAGTGAGCCCAAAAATACCTTTCTCTGATCCTACCTAAAGTCTTATTAGAAGCGAAATGGCCACCGACAGGTGAATCATGAAAGCTTGACAAAATCTCGGCTATCTTTTTTCTAGGAACCAGAAGCTGCCAACGAACCGACCTGGAGTCAGGTGATTCCCATTTCCTATAAAGCAACTGATCGAGGAGAAACAAGGAGTCCCACTGCGCCCAGTAAATTTTCAAAGACTGACTCATAGAAGATATTTCTTCCCACTGAGGCCTGACTCCTGTGGATTTCCAATTCCGAACTAGGAGGAGATCTGAATCTTTTCCCTGGGCGATGATCCAGTCTTCTTTATTTTCAACGAGAGAAATTTGACGAACATTAAGCGAGGGATCTAGCTGTTTATTTAAACGAGAGCACTGTTTGCAATCGTCCCCGCACGGACGACGAGAAAGTGCGTCAGCATTACCATACAGAACTCCGGGACGGTGTTTAATTCCGAAGTCATATTGACCTAACCTCTCCAACCATCGAGCTACTTGGCCTTCAGGTGATTTGAACGAAAGAAGCCAAGTTAAGGAAGCATTGTCTGTACGAATAAAAAATTTCCATCCATAAAGATAATGATCGAAATGGCAAATAGATTTTACCATCGCTAATAATTCCCTACGGGTAACACAATAATTGCGTTCCGGTTTAGACAAGACCCGACTGAAATAACTAATAACGCGCTCTTGGTTATCCTGAATTTGAGACAAAACCCCACCTATACCACAGAGAGAAGCGTCAGAATCTACGATGAATTGAGAATCGGAGATGGGATAAGCTAATATCGGTGACGAAGTTAATAATTTTTTAAGGAGAACAAAGGCTCCTTCGCAACCGAAAGTCCAATCAAAAACAACTTCAATTCCTATAAGAGCATGGAGGGGTCTCGCTATAGAAGCAAAGCCCTTAACGAAACGTCTGTAATAAGTACAAAGTCCTAAGAAACTTTGAACCTTTGCTTTTGAATCGGGACGAGGCCAATTCAAGACCTTTTCTATTTTAGAAGGATCTGTCTTAACACCTTCCGCTGAAACGACGTGTCTGAGAAAAGTTACTTCCTTTTTGAAAAAATGACATTTTTTAGGATTCATTTTTAGACCAGCTTGGAATAAACGACTAAAAATCTGCTTAAGATTTTCCAATTCCTCATCAAAAGTCTTACCAAACACAATGATGTCATCGAGATAAACTAAACAAATCTTGCCAGTCAGACCTTGAAGGGCGAATTCCATCGCTCTTTCGAAGGTAGCTGGTGCATTACAAAGGCCAAAAGGCATAACTTTAAATTGCCAAAGTCCACCTAAACCTGTGACAAAAGCTGTTTTTGCGTTGTCTAACGGATTCATTTCAACTTGCCAATAACCACTCTGTAAATCAATCGTAGAGAACCAACGGGCACCAGAAATTAAATCAAGGGTATCTCCTATCTGTGGAAGCGGATATGCATCTTTCTTGGTGATCTCGTTCAACTTCCTATAATCTACACAAAACTTCTTGGAACCATCTTTTTTATTGACCAAGACAATGGGAGAAGCCCACGGACTAGAAGACGGCTCAATAACATCTGCTGTTCTCATATCCTCTACTAATTTTTCAACTTCCCTGCGACCATTTAAAGGAAGCCGTCTAGCTGCCTGTTCAATCGGAGCGTTATTCCCTACATCTATCGAATGCTTAGCTATGGTACATCTCCCGATGTCGGCAGAGTCTTTAGCAAAAGTCTCTTTAAAATCGTTAAAAAGGCAAACGAGACTATTAGTCTGAGCGATATCTAAATCTTTAGAAGACCTAGTAAAGAGTTCCGTGAGATAAGAAGGAACGACTAAAGAGTCTGAAACATGTTCTAAAACGCGCAAAGACGAGAGGGTTTCTTTCTGTTCAGAAGAGTTAATAAATCTAGACGTTTCGAGGTTGATTTTACGGTAACCAGAACAGAGAGTCGAATCTCCGGTAGAAATGACGCAGTTGTGAGCGGAAAGAAAATCTACGCCTGAAATGCCTTCATCTTCTATATCAGCTACTAGAACTTCATGTGGTGATTGAACACAATCCGCTACTGTTACCTGTTCGACCATCTTACCTACGACAGGGGTAGTTGCTCCGGTAGCAGTGCGAATAGACACAGAAGGAATAATTGAGAGCAAGAGACGAAATCATATCAGGGCGGACAACGGAAATTTCGGCTCCAGTATCTATCACCCACAAACAACTTAGTCCGTTAACGGAACCTTTAGCATATAGGCCGGTACGACGCAGGCCTCTAACCACGAACTGTGAAGCAATAGGGCTAAGGAACTTGGAAGAAACTGATGATATCCGCCCTTTCGAAACATCGGTAGCTAGTTTCCCGAATTCTGAGGAACAGAAGGTTGCGCTGCCCAAACCGGATTAGAGGGAGCCCTCTTGGAGACATTTTTGCGCCACGAATCTTCCGCAGTCTTCAACTGACGGTCGAGTTTAAAACCATTCTTCGCGATATGTCCTCTTACGCCGCAAAACTGGCACTCTGAGACAGGCCGATTGGAGTTTGATCTATTGTAACGAGAGAAACCACTATTTATCCTTCCTGGAAGAGAATCTGAGCTAGGCTGATTGACTGAAGGACGGGACGAAGAATTTTCTGAAGGTTCAGCTTGGCTCAATCGATGAAGTTGACGCAAACCTAAATCCGCCTTGTTTATGGCTTCTAATTCTAAGCCTTTAATAATTGCTTCATGTAGAGAAGTTGGAGCTGCGAGCCTCAGATGATACCGAAGCTCCGGATTTCGAATCGCATTAATGAATTTCGCCCGAGCTATCTGATCTCTAGCCTTTTCTGCACATCAGTAAGGGAATGTCGAGCGAGACGTTCGATGTCATTTCCGAGAGAGGCTAAATCTTCCTTGGGCCCTTGACGTCTATTTTCAAACTGAGTAAAATAAAGTTTGGAAAGATGTTCTTCGCCAAACCGGAGTTTAAGAGCCGCACAAATGCTGTCGAAATTTTCAGAATCCGAATCTGAAAGCGATCCAAGAACTACCAAAGCCGGACCAGACAAAGACGCTGTCAAATTAGCTGCTTTCTGGGACGGATTCCAACCATTAACATTACTAATCATGTTAAACTGACGTTCGTATAGACTCCAAGCAGACGAACCGTCATACGAACCGGGCTTCAAATTCGTTTGTTTCGAGGGCAACTCTACAATACTCGCGGCAGGTACAGGGACCCGATTAAGTCCGAACGAGCTCTGAGTCTGCGGAGGGAGAACATTGACAGATCCGCGCGATTTTAAAAAGGCCAAGAACTCTGACTGAATATCTACGCTAGGATGAGACGACGCGACAGGAGGCTCAACTACTTCCGAAATATCTCGTGACGGAACATCGTGGCATCGCGGAAAAGAGCTAACTTGAGCTTGTCGTGAGACATGAACAGGTGGAAAATTTTTAGCAACAGGGGGAATTTCGCCTCCCCCATAAATAGCGTCAGACCTTGATTGATCCGGAATTGAATGAATGGAGGTCCTCCTTGCCGGAACCGGGACTGAAGGAAGAAAAGTCCTTCTCCCTGGGGATGGAACTGGGCGTATCGGGAATTCCTGCGGCCGCTCCTGAAGCTTCTGCACACCTTGCAGGATCCCGATCAACGCCTGGGACACGATTTCTTGTTGTTGACGCTGTTGCGAGACGAGTTCGTGCAGAAGATTCTGCTGTTCTTGTTGCTGCTGTTGTAGCAGTTGTTGATGTTGTTGTTGCTGTTGTTGATGTTGTTGTTGCTGCTGAATCTGACGCATCAGCAAATCTTGGTTTCCTTGGATGAGCTCTGCCAAGAGAGCTAGTTGGGGCTGGGGCTGAACCTCAGCTTCCGAACGACGAGAAATGGGAGGAAACGCTGGTTCAGGAGAACGCTGGCACGACAAAACGCGTCCGGCAGCTCGTCGCTCCGCGCGTGATGCTCTCGACATAGGAGTTCGTTGCATTATTGTTTTGTATACTTCTTCACACTCAAAATCCACTCAAATGGCACAGAAGAGATCCCGCTTCTGACACCAATGTAACAACGGGGGGAAATTAAGAAAGGTCTAAGAGAATCAAAGAGTTCTCTGTGCGATTTAAGCGAACGCCGAGCCAAAGAAGTCTCACGAACAAGGAATATTTTAGAAAGAAAATAGATGTATTTGGACACAAGCTCTCTTTTTAAAGTCTAGAGACTGACTTTTTTTACAATAATGTCGGTTGACGCAGCAACCTTATTCTTTTTAAAGACATAAGAGGTTTATAAACGTCTTTTATCTATGATGACTACTAGATCATTCAAAAGGGGACAAAACGGGTGATTTTACCCTTTGTAACTGTTAATAATATCGTGGACTGATAAATGAAATGCCAGACAATTAGATATAATTGTGTATTTATTAATAAAGGTATACTTAAACTTGATGCAAAAGAATTCGTGAGGATATACAACCGGCTTGCTCTCTTTCTTATCGCTATATCGTTTTTGTACTACAAAAGGGACACGCTCGCTGGCTGTGTCGGAATATACGCGCATGCGCATTTATTACATAATACATTTTAATACAGTAAGATGTCGCTACCAGACTTAAATTTACATGTATTGCAACACGCCTCCTTAAATTTAAGTTTTGTTACAATTAGAAAAAAAAATTAATAGATATTTTATTTATCCTTTCATATGATCACCTCTGCTCTGTGCAAATTAACTTATGTTTGTTTTCATTTTAGATTTAGCATGCCGACAAACTTATTGAACTTAGTTTTTCCTAACGCTTTAGTTAGTATATCGGCAACGTTATTTTCACTATCTATCTTTACAACGTCAATCAAGCCTTTCAAATAGTTTTCATGAACGAAGTGGTAGTGAGTTTCAATGTATTTGGAATTCTTTGTGAAATTTCCAAATTTTACAATGCATACGGCACCAGAGTTGTCCTCATAAACCTTTACTGGCTCTTTTATCTCAATTTTAAGATCTTTCAGCAAATCTTTAATCAGTTTCAACTCACTAACTACATCAGATAAAGCAACGTACTCTGCTGCAGTTGAGGATTTAACAACACTGCTTTGTTTCTTAGATTTCCAGTAGATTACGTTGCCAAACAATCTAATTACGTAGCCTGTTGTAGATTTACGGTCTACAGTATCGCCGGCCCAGTCTGCGTCTATGAAGCAATCAAGTGTATCGCAATTCACATTTTTCGTATAAGTTAATTTTTTTTCTCTAGTCAAGTACAAATATTTTAAGACGCGTAAGGCGTACTTGTAATGAGTTTGATCATAGCAGTTCTGGAAACGACTTAAGTAATTGGTACAATAGGCAGTATCTAATCGTGATCCTGAACTCACGTAAAGTAGTTCCCCGATTATGCTTCTATAATTTAAATAATCAGACACTGACTGCGCAGGCTCACATTTTAAATTTTGTTCCATCGGTGTTTCGTAGAGTTTACAATTCTCTATGTTATATTTCTTTGCTAAGGATTCTATGTATGACTTTTGATCGAGGGTGACAGTATCTCTAGCCTTGTTAAATTCTATATTTATTCCTAGATAAGTTTTGACTTCGCCTAAATCTTTCACATTGAACCTTTTTAATAATAATTTCTTAACATTGTTTATTTTCTCTATATTTTTACAACAAGTCAGTACATCATCTACGTAGGATATGAAATAAACAGGATCTTGTTCACGCTCATCGAGAATGTATAAACATTGATCGTTGTTGCTTCGTTTGAAGCCAATACCTTTTAGAAAATTGTCAAGACAATTGTACCATGCTAACGAACTTTCACCTAATCCGTAGAGAGCTTTATTTAGTTTCCAGACCCTACCTGATTTATCGTCGTAACCTTCAGGTTGTTTGACGTAAACCTCTGAGATTATTTCTCCGTTTAAAAATGCGGATTCTACGTCTAATTGATGAACTATCAAATTAAGGTTTACACTAAATGACATTAATAGTTTTAAAGTTTGAGATCTTATTACAGGTGAATATATGTTTTCTAATTTATCTCTTTGCTGAAAACCTTTTACAACGATTCTCGCTCTAAATTCTCCATTTGACTTTTGTGTATATACCCATTTTAAATCTAATACATCTTTATCTTTTGGACATTTGACTAGATCGCAAGTGCCATATTTTTTAATGCGTTCCATTTCTTTATTCATCGAATCCTGCCAACCTTTAGAATTACAACTATTTATCGCTTCACAATAGTTTTCTGGAACATTCGCATTAATGTAGTTAACGTAGATACAATTTGCAAATTTATGTGACTGATAGATATCGGTCTGTTTTCTCTCTCTACCTGACCTCCTTAAAGGAGTATTTACATTTTTATCATTAGATTTTAAACTTAGATTCTTTAGTGATTCATCGTTATCATTGTAAATACTATCGTTATCAATTTTTTGACTAAATTCTTCATTTACGACATTTTTGGCACAATCATTGTTTGTTTCAATAAATTTATCTTTACTATCAGTTTCACAATTCTCTTTATCATTTTCTTCTCCAGTAAAACCCACTAGTTTCACATCTTCCTCTATCACGTCAACATGTTTAACTACTGTTACTTTATCACCCATAAGTACTCGATAACCTACATTTTCGTATCCCACCAAAATCCCTACATCTGCCTTCCTGTCCCATTTATGCTTTCTTTTGACCTCAGGTACTCTGCAAAAAACTTTACTACCATATAGTCTGAGATTTTTTATATTTGGCTTTTCACCTGTAAATATTTCAAATGGTGTTTTTCTTTGAACAGTATTAGCAAGAGTCCTGTTCTTTAAATAAACCGCTGTCTTTACTACTTCAGGCCAGAATTTTACGTTTATTTTTGCGTCAGCTAGTAAGCATCTTGCAATATCCATCACAGATCTATTGTACCGCTCCGCAGTTCCATTGAGTTCATGGACGTACGGAGGGCATGGCTCAATCAAAATACCTTTCTCCTGTGTGAATTTATAAACCTTTTTACATACTATTTCTTTAGCGTTATCACATCTAATTTTTTTAACCCTTTTTTTTGTTAAATTTTCTACTAGATTTACATATTCAACTAGGCATTCAAAGAATTCGTCTTTTGTTTTGATAGTGTAAACTTTAGCTACTTTACTATAATCGTCAATGAAAGATACAAAATGTTTTTCACCTAAATTTCCAGTTATTTGTGGCCCATTCAAATCACAATGAATAATTTCCAATAATTCTTTGGCTCTGTGCCTATCGTTGTCAAATTTTGTATTGTGCATTTTATTTTGTAAACATGTACCGCATTTTAAATAATCACTTTCAAATTTATCTGGTAAGCCATCGATCAGTTTTTCCTTACAAAGTACATTCAAGTAATTGAAATTAACATGTCCAAGCATTTTATGGAACTTTTCCTTTACAGTTATATTGCAAGCTATTTCGTTGTTACAAACATTTTTCTTATCTTTAAGGCTATACATTTTAAGAATATCATTTTCTTTGAACGCTACAGCAATCAACTCATTGTTTCTAGTATAGATTTTTGATACATTGTACTCTGAAAATATTTTGTGCGTTTCAGTTACTTTTCCATAGCTAATTAAATTTTGATACATTTCTTCTACATAGAAAACATTAGATAATTTTACTCTTTTTGTCTTATTAAATACAATAAAATCAACGAAGATATTGCCAACTTTTGTGGCTTGTAAAGTTTTGCCGTCTCCTACTTTTACTGGAATTGGAGTTTTCAAATTTATGTAATCATTAAAGTAATCTATGTTATTTGTTATATGATCAGAGCACCCGCTGCCAAGTATCCATTCGATCTTATCCGCGTTTACATCATTGTTACAATCGTTTTCTAACTTACAATCTACTTCAGTGCAGAATGTGCTACTGAACCTTTCGCTATTACTTACTGACCGTGTAGAATTTTCTCCATGCCGTTGCCAGCTCCCGCGACCGCGTGAAGTTGGATACCTGCCTCTGCTTGGGTTCACGTTGTTGCCATGTTGTTGCTGATGGTGGAAAAGACCCCGTGCGCCTCCTCGCGTCACGTGCATATCTCGGCCTCTGTTTCCCCTGCTGTTGTATCGCCATGTAGAGGTGGATGTAGATGTACGGTGATTCGGGCACGTATATTGTGTGTGACCAGGTTTATTGCACTTGAAGCACACGCCATTGAACTTCTTTTCACAAACGAAAGCGTTTGAATTTCCGCTCCGGTTTCTACTCAGTTTATTTTCTTCTTTTTCCTTGTCTTCTGCTGCTTTTATTTTGCTTTTTACAAATTCAACTGTCTGGTCTTCTTCTTTCAAAACGTCGATGAGATCTCCAATGTAACTAAATGAACTTGGCAGTGTTCTTAGTAAATAATTTAACTTTTCTTTGTCACTAACTGTAGCACCTGCATTTTTTAGTTCTGTTATCATTTTTTCAAAATCGCAAAAGAAATCTTCTGAAGTGTCATAGTCTTTTAACCTCACATTTTCTACTTTGTTCCTTAAGCTGATTTGTAATGCTGTAGATTTTCGTATGTACATTGAGTCCAAATTTCTCATTATTTTAAATGCAGAGTCTTCAGCGTTTAGAAATTCCATTTGTCTGTTAGAGAGAGCACTATATATATAATTGACTGCCTTGATATCTTTTTCGTCCCAGGTTGCGTTATCACTTTCGATTTTTTCTCTTTCAACGACGTCTTCACATTTTTTCCATTTTAGGAAAATTAATAAACGTTTTTTCCACGTGGTATAATCTTTTCCGTCAAATATCGGAATAAATATTTTGCTGTCTTCGCTCATCTCGTTAGCGTCAGACTTTTCAAACTTTTCAAATATAGAATTTTTCAGCAGCAAAACTCTTCTTGTGACTTTTAAGAAGAATTTCCTAACACCTTTGATTAATTTTTCTTGTTCTAAAACTGAAGTTTTATCGGTGAGACTTTCTTCCTTAACCTCAAAAGCGTTTTCGTCACCACGTGTTTTTACCGGTTCTTCTTTGTTCATTACAACACCATACAACAGTCATTTTTATTCACAACCACGGACTGCTACCATGTTAATAATATCGTGGACTGATAAATGAAATGCCAGACAATTAGATATAATTGTGTATTTATTAATAAAGGTATACTTAAACTTGATGCAAAAGGATTCGTGAGGATATACAACCGGCTTGCTCTCTTTCTTATCGCTATATCGTTTTTGTACTACAAAAGGGACACGCTCGCTGGCTGTGTCGGAATATACGCGCATGCGCATTTATTACATAATACATTTTAATACAGTAAGATGTCGCTACCAGACTTAAATTTACATGTATTCCAACAGTAACAATATAAAAAAAAAATTACAATGAGTCAGACACTTTTTCTGGGGTTTACTCATCGCTAAACATGAAAATAAATGTTACTTATAATAGAGAGATATAGGCTGCGCGTAGTTGTAAAGGTGAGACCACCGATCCCCGACGTACCTACGGTCTTTCTCTGCGCTCTCATTGGCTGTTGGTCACGTTTTCTTGTGCAGATGTACCGGCTTACAGGCTATACATTTAAATTTTTCTTATGGCGAGGAAGAAAAATACATATCTCAGTATCTGCTATTTATAAAAAAAATGTATATCATATTTTCGTAGAAAATTGAATTCTCTACAAAAAAGGTCTCTTACAATGTTTTTGTATATCTCAGTGTATACTCAAGCTTCATGAGTTTAATAAACATTGACATTCAAAAGTTGAACAAATGGGAGCTAATAGACATTTTGGCGGCTTTTCTGAGTACTTCAACATACGAATTGTTAGGAATTGATGCTTTACGTGGAATGTTGCGAACACTACGTGAACAACAATCACAAGAGTTTAAGGAAGAATTCGAAGATGAACAAGAAATAGGTGCGGCCGGCAGTTCCAAGAACGTCGATGTGTTTACTATAAGCGGCGGGAAATCGAGCGACGGCGATTCGAATGTAGTGGTTTTAGAAACACTATCGATTATTGCAGACAATCCCCCGATAAATCCTGAAATCACTTTCAAGATGGCAGAATCACTGGAGTTCAACCAAAACAAAGATGACTGGGAAGAATACACTGAACGGATAGAACTTTACTTTTTAACGCTAAATATTACCGACGACCATAAAAAAGTCGCGCATTTGTTAACAAAATGTGGCGCAGAGACGTACCAACTCATACGCGATCTCCGTCTCCACTAAAGCCAAAAGACGTGAAATACGAAGACATTGTGAAAATAGTGGAAAAGCACCTGTGTCCAAAAAAGAGCGAAAAAGCCGAACGTGCACTTTTTCGAAAGACTTATCAAAGGCAAGACGAGTCTGTCGCCGAATACATAGCCGAACTCAGGGAAAAGGCATTTAAATGCAACTTCGGCACGACGTTACACGATAATTTATGCGAACAACTGGCCTTGGGTATACAAGATCAGGAGACCAAAATTGCATTTTACAGCGAAGCTGACCTGACGTATGATAAGGCAATTCGAATCGCAACGACAAGAGAGGCAGCACTGAAACACGCAGCATCAACGAACAGGCAATCGAGCAATCAACCGATGCACTGCATGGGGAAGCAACGGCGTCGTCCCAACAGTAGGGGCAATATCAAAAAGGCGAGCGTGCAGAATAATCGTAGTTACCCAACGAATAACAATGTATGGTTTTCGAAAATCAAACGATGTTACTGCTATGGTTCATCAAACGATCACGTTACAAAAGATTGCAAATATCGAAACAAAACATGTGATTTCTGCAACAAGGTCACTTGGAAAAAGCTTGTATCAGAAATCACGGTAAAAATTCAATTTTCAATAAGAATATCAATAAATAATCGTAACGACAAAAAAGTTCAACACTTGGATCATGAAGAGTCAAACTCCGAATGTGAATCTGAAGCTTCCGATCAAGATAGTGATTTTAACGTTATTCGAGTCAGATAATTAGTCAGGGGAAATCATAGGGTTCACAAAATAGTGGCGAAGCCGTTAATGGAAGAAGTTTTTGTTGACGGCAAACCAATCAGAATGGAGGTTGATATAGGCACGTACGTCACAGCTATTTCAAATCATGATTGGATTGAATTTTTTCCAGACAAAGAACTTAGATATTGCGATTTTTGCTAACATGTTACGGTGGTTTGCCATTGAAACCAATAGGTAAATTGAAATCGTTGACAACTACGTGGAGAAAAATTGCAAGAAAGCTCGACATGTACGTAATGAAAGGTAAAGAGCCAACACTAGTAGGGAGATAGTGGTTAGCGGCATTCGGCCTGTGGCCTATAAAACTTTTTCCTGACGAACAAAGCAACGTGTTAAATATTGATAGCAATGATATCAGGCAAAAGATGCTGACAAGTTTCCCGACGTTATTCTCTAACACTCGAGGGTGCTACAAAGGCATAAAAATTCGCTTATTTTTCAAAGAAGGGGTGAAATCACTTCAATTGAAACCGCATCATGTGCCTTTTGCATTAGCTTCTAAAATTTCAGATGAAATTGAACGCCTAGTTACCCTGGGTAACTTGGAACCAATAAAATTTAGTGCAGGGCAACACCCATCATTCCTGTATTCAAAAAGAACGGTGATGTCAGAATCTGTGGCAACTTTAAACTGTCAATCGACAATTGATCATAAGAAGACACCCAATACCTTCGGAAGAAAAAATTTTCAACACGCTACGTATAGTAAATAAGTGGTTACAAATTGATCTAAAACATGCTTCTATGCAATTCGAATTAGATGACAAATCTAGAGACGCACTGGCAATAATAACGCACGAAGGGCTGTTCAGATATATGAAGCTAGAAGAGCGCATAGCATCCAGTCCCGCGGAATGTCAAGATGCTCTCGAAGAGATTCTAAGAGGTGTGAAAGACACCGAAATATATATAGACAACATTTACTGTACAGGGCGAACAGAACAGGAACATGTCGAGATTCTTACGGAAATCTTTTCAAGGTTAGAGTGAATCTAGACAAGTGCGATTTTTTTAATGAGCAAATCGAAATTCTAGGCTACGTAATAGATGAGGAAGGCTAGAAACTTAATCCTACAAAAATCGATGCAATTAATAGCGCACCGGTTCCGAAAAATGCAAAAGAATTAGAAGCATTCTTAGGTCTCGTCAATTTTTACGAGCGTTTCTTAGAAATCAGAACGAATTACATTTGGCCTTTATACGAACTCTGCAAAAGTAAAACATGGGAATGGACAGATAAATGTCAAAAGGATTTAGACTGGGGGAAAAAACAAATTACCTCAGACCGTGTATTAACGTTGTACGACCCAAACGTTCAATTAGTATGAGCATGCGACGCTAGTGATAGAGGTTTATCAGCGATACTATCGCACAGATTTGACGATGCATCCAAAATCATTCCGAAAAATGAACGTCACAGAGCAATCGTAGACAAGGAGGCAGGCGCAATAATTTTTGGGTTTAAAAAATTCTATCATTACGTTTACGGAAACGATATTATACTAAAAACTGATCACGAACCTCTGAAATTTATTTTTGGAAATAAAAATATATCGACGATGCTAAACAATAGACTTTAGCGATGGGCGTACTTTCTATTAGGATACAGATATACAATAAAAGTAGTCAAATCAAAAGCCAACGGCAACTGCGATGCTCTATCAAGACTACCGATATCAGACAAAACACCTGTTTTCGAAAACGAATATACCAGCCTCAAGTACACTCAAGACAATTGCACCTTAATCGATTTCACAGCTGTTTCTTCGGCGACTTCAAATGACAAAACGTTAAAAAAAATAGTATCTTACATCCGTAGCGTGTGGTCAAAAACATGCGACTTGTCTGGCGTAGAAAATTTTTTTTTCAGTTAGCATACTGAACTAGACGTGGAAAACGGTTGTTTATACAAGGGTTATCGAATTGTCATACCGGAGTCACTGCAAAAGGATATATTACAAGAGTTACATTCGTCTCACATGGGCGTAGTCAAGATGAAACAGTTGGCTCGTAATTATTATTGGTGGCCGTATCTAGACATGGATATAGAGGATATCGCGAACACATGTGATATTTGTTTAGAATCACGGGCAAAACCGACAAAAACTGCTCTTACACCATGGCTATGGCCTAGTTCACCCTGGTCATGAATTCACGTAGACTTTATGGGACCATTCCATAACTCTATGTTCCTGATTATGGTTGATGCTCATTCAAAGTGGCCGGAAGTGATAAATATGAAAAAAAAACACGACCTAGAGTAGGTTGATCAAAGTTCTGGACGAAACTTTTTCCAGATATGGAATCCCAAATCACTTGGTAAGTGACAACAGTCCGCAGTTAACGAGCGCTGATTTTAAACAGTTCTTGAGCAAGTATAATATGAAACATACGTATTCACCCCCATATCACCAAGCCACAAACGGAGCGGCGGAAAATTTTGTGAAAAAGTTTAAAAACAAAGTAGATAAGATGATATGCGATGAACATACGCTAGACTTCACATTGAATAGATTCTTAAGCGATTACAGAAATACAGCTCACATCACAACAAATAAAATGCCAGTACAGTTGACGTTCAGACGCGAACTGCGTACAAGATTCGATCTCTTAAAACCTGAGACGACAAATATAGTTGGGAGACATCAGTTTGACCAACAGCGATTCAAACATGGTGACAGTAAATGCGATTTCCCGATTGATGAAATCGTTTACGCTAGAGATTACAGAAAAGATACCAACAATAATGCTAAGGCGATAATCGTAGAAAAATTGTCACCCGTAACTTACAATGTACAATTCAGTGACGGTTTTTTGATGAAACGACACAAGAATCAAATTGTAAGAACGAACTGTTCAAGTTCAAGAAGAGGGGAGTTCTAATGTATCGACGAATGGGTGAAAGAGCGCCGCACAGCAATGTGCGCTCGGTATGGGCGTGTGTGCGTGCGCATGTGGGGTTATAGATGTAGGTGTGAATGTGGAGCGAGACGAGATGGCATACGGTTGAGTGAGGCGAGCCAGTAAACGTTTGTCGGAGACAGACACAGGTGCTCAGATACTGTACACACTAACTCCGCTAACTCAATCATTAACTGGGCAACCGTTGATCGGTGCGCCGATCTAAATCGTACTCGAAATATGTTCGCGAAGAATTAACAGCGCTTACCGCTTCGCAGCCACACCAAGAACTCCTTTACTCCTGTCCCGGCCGTTACGCACTGTTATGTTTGTAGGTGGGGAAACAAACTTCTAGTGGTGTATACCCCGGGTTCTATATCACGCAGGATTGAAGGTGAAGAGGAACTATATCGATCGTTCAATGCGCTACTCTTTATTTATTACTTACACTAATATTTACACACACACGAACGGTAAGAAGGCTAGGGTACGAGCGAGCCTTGCTTTCGTACTGTACATTTCGCTCTCTCTTGCGTGCTACGACGGCACCCAACATTGCCGTACCACCTGTACACACTTGCGTCAACCGACGCTATTCCTATGCTCTCTCACACAACGCGCACACTAATAAAAATTTTTTTTTGGGTTTCTCAACTCAAGTTCAACTATCGCGAACGGTCGCCAGGACTCAAGTGAAGAGCTTTGCTAATCGGAAATGACATCCGAACATGCTTCGAACATAGGCGCTATAAGCCGCGAAAAATTCTTCCGATCTAATTGGTTTCCGCCTCACGAAATTCTTATAGCCTGACTTATCGCTATCGGTGACTTCCGCTGTTGCGGAACGCTGATTGGCTGTCTAGTCCTCCGGTGTCCCATCGTTCGGCAGTGGCGTGGTGACGGCTTCGCGAGGTTGCATGACGTCAGCGTGGTGAGGAGAGGCTACGGCTCGCCGACCACCAACGGGAGTCTCGTCAGTAGTATAGGGGCACTTTGGGGCGTCACAACAAACCCCCCTCGCACCCCTCTCCGGCGCCAGCCCCTCGCCTAGGAGTGACTTTGGGACGCCATCCCCTTCCCCCGCCGCCCCTCGCCGCGGAGCGAATTTTGGGACGCCATCCCCTTCCCCCGCCGCCCCTCGCCTAGGAGTGACTTTGGGACGCCATCCCCTTCCCCCGCCGCCCCTCGCCGCGGAGCGAATTTTGGGGCCCCTTCCCCTTCCCCGCAGCCCCTCGTCTAGGAGGTATTTTATTCTAGAAGCTTCTCCGGACGACCACCCCTTTCCCGCAACCCCTTACCAAGGAGCGGTTTTTCCGCCTCGAAGTTCCGCGGCTCGTCAGCCCTTCGCCCGTGACCCCCTCGCCGCGTGGTGAATATCGTGTGACGACCCCTTACCCCGGGTACCGTTGACCGCGAATCAGATTCCGGACTCTACGGGATGGTCTCTGGGCCTGTGCACCCTGACCACGGGACGATCTCCTTCCCCTGGTGCCCCTGGCCGTGCGGTCGATTCTGGGGCCACCTACCCATCTGGCCCCGCTACCTCCGTTCACGAAGCGAACTCTGCGACTTGGACGTTTGGGGTTACAGGTCCTCCACCCCGGCTCTCGTTCTTTCTCCATCCCTGCTCTCTGTGTCGGGTGCTCGTGTCACTGACCTTACCCAGCCGTCAGTGTTTATCCTAAGGTTTACGTGCGCTTGGAAAATATAGACCTGGTCACTCTCTCTCTCTTTCTTAATGCAAGACTATAGGCATACTTAGATGTACGAGGATCAGGGTGGGTGGGTGAGGAAACAGAACTCAATTGTGGATTGCATAGAAAAATCAAATCTCATCCTCGCAGGTTTATTCGGTTAACACAGGTGCAAATACATACATGGTTATTACAGATAACGACTAAGAGATAATTACAATGTTCTTATAATTACACAAGATATGTTATCAAGGTTTTTTATTTACCAGCCTTATAATCAGCAACATTACAATTCTTAGAGGTACAACATTGAAGACAACTTATAGGATAAATGTGATTTGAATTGATGGTGTTAGTTTTGCGTTTTGTGACATGGGCTATTCGGTTGTGGAATAATTCTGCGATACGATCGTTTCTTTCGAGGTCAGGAGTGAATATATTGAGAAAATCCCGCAAAGAAAAACCAGCAGCCATAAAGTGCATAAACATAATACAAAATTGTCCACATACATCAGAAGTGAGGCTTTGAAGCTGTCTGTCGTTCCAGTCGTATCGTCTGCAATTTCTTCGTAAAGTCCGCTTATGGTGAGGGACGAATGGTGGTAATCCGAAGCTGTCGAAGTATGTACCGTGTCCGGAGGAACTGACGAAAAATGCCACCCAGTGGCTACCGGGGCGTGTGTGATCATCCGTGTTTGACACAAAGGCTGTCGGGCGTGTCCAGATGAGGGGTATCTGATCCGCTGCAAAAACCCCGGTCTTCCCGTTCGGAATCGCCGGCATCGCGCTCCATATCTGTAGACTGTCCATTTTGTACCTCGTCTTCTTCTCCTTCTTCTTCTTCTTCACCCTCGTTATCGGAGATAATCATACCATTCGTAGAAGGTTGTGAGGAGGTATGTGAGTCAATCGCAGTAGTAAGTATTTCGTAGGGAACGGTAACTTCGCCGTCTGACGTAGGCGCAGACGGATCAGGAGAGATTTTCAGTGAAGCGACTGACTCTGGTATTACTGCTTGTAGCGTGAAATTTCTTTTTGGTACCTGCAGTGGCTGATTACTAGTCGAACTCTCCTCCCCGGTGATTTTGGGCTTACTGGCTGACAATGCTTCTGTATAATCGTATTTAGTTAGAATATCGTTGTTGTTGATCCATTTCTTCAGTTTGAGTGCGTTGTTCATCGCACATTTGAAAAATTCCTCCTTCTTAACACCGTGGAAGAAGCACCATACCGAAGACCGTTCCAGTTTGTCGAACGCCGGGCAATCGATGTCCTCCAAGTTGAATATTTGACGCGCGGTACTACTTTCAATATATTTACATTTATCGTGTCCACGGGCAAAGATTCGATGAGCGTTACGTGCGATTTCTCGGAGGTTAACGTCTAATTGAACCAGCGAGATATCACCTTCAAACCACTCGATGCCATGATGGTAGCAGGTTACGTAATTGTTCACGCCACGTTCTTTGAGCGGCAGATCCGTGAAGGGATATGGCGGTTGTATTAACCAATGCGCCGAGTAGCGGTGATCGATGGTGACGACTGCCACCTCTTTCGGTATAAATTTACCATAGATATTTCGAAATCCTTGAATATCTATCACGTAATCCATACTTGAACTTGAAAGAATGTAGTCGAATGGATAGAGAGCTGGAAGAGCGAACCTGCAGTGCCGTAGTTTGAATGCTGACTGGCTCGGCACCGTAGTTACGGGTGTTTATATACAGCCTTGTGTTACAATCCCCGTCTCAATTTTTGTTTATCGGGTGTCTCCAGCCGGTCTGTTGCTCCCCTTGAAGACGTTGGCGTGGTGTAGTCACAGTGTTCTCTCTAACGGAAATCACCACCTGGTATATCATAGAAGCGGCCGTGATAGGAGGGGCGTGATCTCCCTCTTTTTCTTAGCCCGAAAAATCTGTAATGACCTGACGTGCAGCATCAACTTCAATAAGATTATCAAATTCAGCGTACACTAGGCAATTCACAGTTTCTTTGAGAGCATCGTCGAACCGCACTTCGACCCTGAGAGTTCCATGTTTGATGAGCGACCAGTGCGATGTACAGTTGGCTGAGAGATCGGGGGTTAGGTCAAAAGCCAATAGACAATTTCCTTTAGCGAACTGCTGCCGGCCGATACCGTTTCCTTCGTTCAGAAAATGAATCCCCGTACCGGAGAAGAGGGTGTGATAAGCGTCCACGTAGAGTTCGTCTTTGCCAAAACTCATCTGTAGCGGCTTCGATGGGACTTGCACCCCGTCGACGTACAACGACAGGAAATTCAAAGAGTAGTTTTGAAAATTAAACGGATTGCGCTGTCTGTCGCCGTTGAAGGCTTTATTGCTGACAAAACCGATTATCACTCGTTTTGGTAGTTGTCCGAGTATGACATTGTCCAGTGTTTCTGCCTGTACTCCTGCGTGTATGGTGAAAGACTTCACCTCGACTCTGGTTACGGGATATTTTGCCGTACCTTTGGCTAGCGTCCGTGCGTGCGCCAGCAAGATTCCAGGGCTGATCTTCATTCGGCGAACGAGCAGTGAAGTTTCCAGTATGTGCAGCTTGTGGCGATTTTCGGCTTCCATGATGCAAAAACTGTCTCTTGATCTCACAAGTCGAAGACGCAGTTCCACACCGTTGATTAAAAATTTGTCTTGATTAAATACGTCACAGTGCAGATGTCCAATCAGATCAACGGTACGTGCATTGCTCATGATCCTTTTGCGTTCGATGAAACCTCGGTCAGCACCGACGGCGTCGGCGTCGTATACATCCGATACTCTATCCTCGCTGTCGTACCATAGAGCCGAAGAAAGATGGGATTTCTTGGCAGGGGGTGCGTAATTCAGTAGAGTCTCTATATATGCTCGATAGGCGTAAGAGTTGTTGGCTGGTGAGACTAGTTTTTGATTGAAGAATATATCGACTTGATTGAACATCGAGTGAAGCAGATTGTTTACCGGAGTGGCATGCGGAGTAGCCGCGTTGCCTTCGCCTGCCGGTGGGGTAGGAGCAGACGGTTGTAGCTTCACTCGTACGCTAAGCATAGTGTGTGCCAAATCGATGTACTCATCACCGTTTCCAGGTACAACAAATTCAATCGGGGAATCGTCGGTTAGAGATGATACGGGCTTGTAGTGTACCCATTGACCAGCCTCAATAGACGTCTGCGTTGGTGGTAGAGAAAACAAATCCAGTTCCGACTTCATACACTCACCCGAGTGCGCGTGCAGGAAGGCCATTGTTGATGTTTAGATTGAAGACGAGCGGCGCGTGGGCTTACCGGGGTCCGAATATGTCTGTATGGTCCCGTTTTTTACAACACTTTTTCCGCTTAGTTTTCTTGACGGTTCCGGCACGCTTGGGTATCTTGGCCGATGTTTTCTTTTTCGACCTTCGTCTAATTTTTCTCGTAGTACCAGCTGCTCGGTGCGCGCCGACAAGTCTGTTGACGCGGGCAATGTTTGACTGACGCGCTAATCCGCCGGCTCGGCTTTTATAACCGCTGCCCTTCATGAGTTTATCAATTTTTTCTTCAGCAGCTCTTTTCAATTTGTGTCCTGATTCTATGAAACGACTCTTGACTGCCTGTTTGAACGGAGTGTCGTTTCTTACGTCTGTCATGACGTTCATCCTTGCACGCAGTGCTTCTCTTCCGACCGCGCGAGCACCACTGGACAGCAGAGGTAGTATTTGACGAAACAGGCCTCCCAACAAGCTGCCGATTCCGTGTCCGCGTTGATGCGGTGCTCCTCGGTAAACCGTCTCAATGCCTCCACCGCTGAGCTGATTTTCGTAATGTTGTATATAATGAGCCATGTCGTACCTGGTATGTTTTCCCTCTCTCTTTTGCTGAGCGACTCCTGTGATTCCAGTCAATTACTGAACGCGTCTAAAATGCAGCGTTACCGTCAGTGTCCCGCTCGTGAATGGTGCTGGCCTACCGAATTGATCTCTTATATCGATCTCGATGGTTTGAAAGTTCGTGAGCATCAGTGGTACGTAGTACAGTGGCGATAGTGTTTTCATCTCTGATTCGCCTTGTAAGATATTGTCTTTGCCGCATGTTTGAATGACTCGTAACAGCGGGGCGTAAACATCTCCAACGATACGTGGCTCCACCAGATCGCAATAAATAAACATCTGGCAGCCGGGGATCCTTGATGATTTGTTGGTTTCGGATAGCTTGCAATCTGATACCTCAACTGCACCTTCCCCAGGACTATTGTAATGCGTGACACAGGGTATCGTTTCATTTTTCACTGGCGCATACCCCCGAGGGTGTTCAAACGTGAGTGGATAATGAATTTCGGCCAGCCCGACTTCCCAGTCTCCCGTTAGTTGAATCTGACGCGGTGACTGGGTAATGCAACAGCACGTCCGATTCTCCGGAAAAAACTGCATCGAGCTGTTGCTCGGTAAAGTTAGGTAAAACTGATCCCGGGACATTTTCTTTGATGCACGAAACGAACGGTGAACACTCAACGACTGCGAGACATGCTGCAATAACACGCTATTTTATCATCCCCGTGTTTCCCCCTCCACGCGCTGAAGTTCAGGGTCGTAGAACAAGCCGTCGATTACTTCGCCGTTGAGATCTTCCAAGACGTAGACTATCGGTGAACGTGCAAGCACTCGTCGGATCTTGAATAATTCTTCGCTCCAGTTTGCCGCGTAGCCTTTTTCAAATGTTCCCTTGGTTTTACTAATTCGTACAAAATCATTCTTATGGAATCTCGGTTTGCCATTTGGACGCGGAGGATAACGCTTTTCCATGTGGGCACGTGCTGTAGCAGCATTGCGAAGCGTCACTTCCGACGGCGCCATGCCGATGCTCGAGTGAACTGTATTGTTGTAGGCTTGCACGATTTGTGGCAAAACATCGACGTAGCGTTGCGTCTTTTTATGCGTGAAGTAACGCCACAGGCGTTCTTTGAGTGTACGATTGAATCGCTCCACGATAGCTGCTTTCACATCGGGATTACGAGTAACACGATATCGTATTTCATTGTCGCGAAGTATCTTCTGAAAAGCACTCCCGACAAATTCTTTACCTTTGTCCGTTTGCAGTAGGTCGGGTCTGCGCGGCGTAGTGTGTAACACTTGCTCGAAACCTTCAGCAACGGTTGCGGCTGTCTTTCGTTTCAGCGGGACCACCCATGCGTACTTGCTCAATACATCGATGACCACCAGGAGATAGCGAAAACCGTTGTTGCGGCTCTTCATGGAACTCAGGTCAGCCAGGTCAGCTTCCCATACGTCGTCTATGTTGGAAACGTTGTACCTTGCTCTCGGAAATTTCCTGTGCACGGGCTTGTGTAAGGTGTAGGCATCCTGAGCTGCCAGCCATTTTCTCACCGAATCGCGAGAGTTGTTTTCGCGTGCAACATCTTCCAGAATTCGTGCTCCCGCGTAACCGGCAGTATGCGAGGGATTGTAATATGTTTCTTCAAGAAGAGTCGTCATTTTTCTTCAGCCGAAGTGTTTTCCAACCGGATTTTGCTCCGGTGGCGCGTTTGCGTAGAGCGTATCCTGCGTTGTGAGAACGGCTGGTTACGGGTGTAACGTTTGCGGAACTTCGTCGCTTCGTCGGGGAACTACTGGCGTGTGTCGATAGTTGTTGCGATGTTACCGTCGGTAGACCCGGAGTGTCGAATGTGCGTATGTCTTTCCAAAGCGTATCGTTCCCCACGTATTCTCGGGGTACGTTGATCGTCTGAAGAAACCGTGCAAACTGACCAGCCCCTGTAGGAGTAAAAGTCTTCCTAGATCGCATGGCGTGATTGACCAGGTCGACGATGTTTGCGCCGGGAACTGTAACGCCGTCTAACGAGACGGTTCCTGCGGCATCCCAAGAAAATCGTTCCGGTACGCTGCCGAGTTCGCGCATCAGCATTTCGGCCTTTGCACGATACTTCTTTGGTACCGCTGACGCGACTTTCTTTGCGCGCGCTTGAACGTTGCCAGGACTCGCAGCTACGGTGGGAGATATCATTGATTCTTCGGCTGTGTTTCCGTCTTCTTCTTCCTCCTCCTCCTCTTCCTCCTTCTCCTTTTCCTCGAGAACGTCTAATTTCGTGGGTTTGCGTGCGTCGTTTGCAAAAAACAAATATCGTTGAAGTACCTGCTGATAGAGTTTCCATTTTTCTGCGTCGTCTTTCGACGGTTTGTTCAAGATGTCCTTCATCTCGTTGTCGAGTCTTGAAACGGGATCGGTGTGTGTGGTAGTTGTATTTCCAGGTGAAAGCGTAGTGGCTATACCCTCGCTGACGCGTTGTTGAAATCTCTCCATACTCTCCATAGGAATTAAAACCATCTTCTTTGTACGTTCCATTTTGCTACTTGGAGAAGAGGCTGGAGACTAAAGTCCCGAGTAACGGAGCGAGCAAGAGGGTGAGAAATCCGTTCCCACGTTGAACAAGAAAACGTTTTTTGGACTTCCAGGTACCCCGGTTGCTGGCCAACCGCCGTAATGTCTGTTTATGACGTGCCAGACGATTTTTCTGAATTCTGGGCAGTGCTACGTTACCCTCCAAGGTGTTCAATGCACACTCACAAATGGTCTTTACCAGCGAATTGTCGGCCGTGCGTAGCAATGCCGATCTCTGCGACGGGTTCAATTTCTGCAGAGCGTGCAGCGCTACTGCGTTTGCTTTGGTGAAATCGGCACGAGCTCTGCGACCGGACGCGGTACGGCGTATTCGAGGCATCACAGCTGAACGACTGGAACCCGGTGCGCATTGGTGACCTTTATATCCTTTCGCGGAACGTAGACATAGTGATTATCGTCCGAAGGGAAGATGTTTGATCGGAAACGGCAATTCTCCGGAGTGGATTGCTTCAGGTCGAAAAGCAGATATCCGTGTGGCGCTGCGGTAGCGTCGTGATAGGCCTCTTGAAGAAACCTCGGATCTTCGGGATACACCTGTCTGGCAAGATGTTGAATTTGGGCACGATCCCGTGGATTTTTGAAGAAGACTATGTAGTTTGCGTTGAGGGAAATATCTCGTTGACCGTTGCCCTTGTGAAAGAGATTTTGTGTTATGTAGAAAACGCTGAGGTTCTTATGATGACAGACCTTGGTAAAAAGATCAACGACGACATTGTTTGAAGCCTCTCGCATCAGATCGTCGATTACCAAAAGTTTCGGTTTTTTGTCACCCTCGGAATCGGCGTGTTGCGGTAACCCCTCGCGGTACTCTATACTCTTGTCCCCGTCGTACAACGGCTGCCATTCGTCAAAGTACCATATCACTCGACTAAATCTTGTGTCGCACATTGACGTTCCATGACGCAGAAAGTTCTTGACGAAATTTGATTTACCGCACCCTGATGGCCCGGCTACAATGGCCGAAAACGGATGTTTCCAACGTGTGTCCGTCATCGAACAAGAAGAAGAAGAAGAAGAAGAATCCATGGATAATGCGGGATCTATAAAAAATTGAAACAATTGAAAACACGTTCTTTTACTACGCTAGCTTGCTCGCGGCGGCGGCGGCGGCGGCGGCACTCCCTTCGTGCGCTGACCATGAGCTTATTCAAGCGCACGCGGAAGCGTAACCGCGCAGGTACGAGCTCATCGGCGCGGTCGCGGTCGAGCTGATTGTGCGTGAGGCGCGTACGCCATGAGCTTATTCGTACGCGTGCGCGCAGTGATATCAGCTTGAAAACAGCGCGCCCCGCCGCGGTTTACGAGATGAATTTTTACGAGCAATGCGAGATTTTTTCACAATTTTTCATGCGTAGGGTTTAAGCGTGGTACTAACCTTTATACGGTTTGGCGGGACACATACAAGAGAGTATCTGATGGGTTGGCCTGGCGTCTCGCCGGTTGGAATAACAGGCGGTTGGGGTAAGAATCCCTTCGGTGTCCTCTGTCTGTCCGTCTATTTGTTTGTCTGTCTATCTATCTGTCGCTCAAACGCGCGCGTGGCTTGCCGTCCGGGTGTCTGTACTACCGCAGGGTGAGAAGACGGAAGCTGTGGTGTGCAACTGCTCGGAGTCTGGGATCTTCGTCATCATCCAGTGCGATAACCGTAGGGCAGCGTATCGAAACTCGTGACGCAACAACGCCTTTTCACGTACACCGGCTTACACGTTTTGTGCTCGGAGCGAGTCACGACTGCGTGCAGTTCCGTTCGGCGAATGGCGCGATACTCCAAGGGAATGGGTGCAGCGGCTTCTACCACCATCCGCTTGATGGCCTCGAAGTTGATTTTCGAGCTCGTTGCGTGATTCAGTGATATGCCTTTCACCTTGCAAATTTCCACCTCTTCACCATTCGGACGTTTAATGATAAAAGCATAGAATTTTGGCCCTCCCGAGACGAAAGCGCGTATAAAACTCCCACGGCCGTAAGACGCCAACTCGTCCGTCAGGTCGCCAAGAAAGTTATCCGTGGGAGGTTCATACTCGTTTGGCCTTCGGAGGTTTCGGGTATAAATTACTGAATCGGTGTCGTAATAGAGCACGCGCCGATCGAGCTTCTCAAGGAACGAGAAGAGCTTCAGCCGAGCCTGGGCAGTGGTGTACGAGGCAATCACGACGTTTGCCAGCGCTGACGGTTCAACGCTGTGTTGCGCGTGCGACCAACGCACGTACAACACTTCGTCGTTCACGGGCAGCAAACCGGACACCTCGACTTCAGGGTTGGTCAAAAGCTCGAGCAGCTGCTGACGCGTCTTTATGACCTCTGTTTTTACCAGATTCTCGCGTTGCCCGAACTTTCCCCAAAACGAATTTAAGCATAATTTGGAAACTGATCGCATGCCAGGATTCTTAGCAATACGGTCGCGATCTAGCCGTATACCCTCGACCCGCTCATACTCATCAAGGTAGCGCATTCGAGCCGACTCGTCCTCGCATTCAGCAGGCCAGCCGCTTGCCTCTTGCTTAATCTTGAGGAAGGTGTCGATATAGCCGGCGAAATGCCCACCTTGACGAGTAGTCGGGTCAAACGATGTCACCGTATACGACCAGATCTCGCTTATGCTCCTGATCTTGTATCCCATTTCCACGGCTTTTTTTAATTCGATCGACACCCACGTGCCCTCGAATTCTCGCGCAGCCTCGTCATCATGTCTACACTCGTCCTGGTTCAAACTCTGACAACATGAGCGGCACAAGGCAAACATGAGTTTGTCATGCATGCGCACCGGCAAAACAGGGTGATAAAGATTGCGAGGCGGTAAAACTCGGCACTTGATGAGCCCCTCAACTCGCGTGATGTCGCAACCGCTCGACCCTGTCAAGAGCTTACACTCCTCTCCAACGTAGACCGTCGGGTGGCCAACAGGGAACCTTCCATTCTTACAGATGAACGGATACAACGAGCAAACATCGACGTATCGTATTTCCTCGTACGCGTTGCCCGTTGCATCTGTTTTCACCTCGTAGTATCGGGAAGCGTTCCCCGTTCGACCGCCGTAGAACGCATCACGCGGATTGAGTGCTTCGCTCGTGGCAGTGCCAGCGATCAGCGGGTGTGTTGCCACGTACTCCCTCATCTCATCGTTCTCCCTCAAGCTCCGATCAAACTCGCATTCCCAGTGTTCCGTCACGCGGTAACCCAATTCGCGCATACGGCTGATCTTTGCACGAGTTTCCTCGTAACGCCTATCCAACGTCTCGCCGTTGACGCTACGCCTATCGCGGTTGATTCGTAAACATTTACGACAGCCGTGCCAGAAACAACCGTGAAACTCGTAGACGTGTCGCGTACCGTCGCCCGCGACATGGTATCCGTCCACCTTGCGACCCGTCTCCGGAATCCGAAACTCACGTCCGTTTCCGGCATGCCTGATGTCAATACCCAGCTCGCGCTCTTTCACGACCAACCACTCCAGAGCCTTACGAGACTGGGCATCGGCAAGACGATAGCCGCCCGGTGGCAGGATACCTATTCGCTCCGGTTGTAAAAAATTGTTACGGAACAGCACCGAACAAGCCGAGGCAATTGTCGTGCTCTCGGTAAAGGGACACACTCTGCCGCACTCCAGAAATATGTCCCTGAATGCTACGCACGCACGTCGCAGAATATCCACGTCCGACCGACAGTACGACAACAATTCCGCGTCAAAGTCGAACAGATGGTCGTTCGCTACAGCCTCGTTGTACAATGAGTAAAACTCTGCTCGCGCATCGCTACTCAGGGTATCCGGAGAGTAAAACTTCGCTGCGGGAGCGGTCCCACGTAACCCACGTTTTCAGGGGTATTGAAAAGGTGGGGAAATACACCTTTCACGGAAGTAGTCGGTAGTCCAAAAGCCTTCGGTAGCGCCGATAATGCCATAGGCATATATGCTAAGGAATCCAGAAATCGGGTGTGACCCGTTTCGAGCATAATGATCTTACTGCCGCTTAGGATGACCTGCGGCGGGTTTCCATCCCGCTCAACCATATGCCGCAGTATGAATTGCGCGTCAAAACCTTTTGCATTGTGCGCAATGCATACGACGCGGGCAAAGTCCTGAACGGGTCGAGTAGCAAAGTCTACCAACTCCTTCACCGGTTCCCTCCTGAAAACGAGCTCACGCACGAGCCCGCAAGCGGGACAGCCGTTCGATATATCGGGATCGTGGATACATTGCGTACACACTTGTTGCGCTACGCACAAGTTCGGCACATGTATGTTTGTCGTCGCGTCACCGTCTACCGTCTCGCATTGCTGCGTTTCGAAATCATAAAAAATGAAGATGTAACGTTTCGGTCTTGTCGCGTCTTTCAGCGGCATCATGAAGCAGTAGTGATTGTACGGTCTGTTGCAGCGGCAAGTGACGCAAAAACGAGTTTCACAAATGTGTGCCCTCCGCGAAAGATTTACGAATCGCTCGCAATTCCGGCATATACGCAGCGTTGCACAAACGGAACGACGCGGACTGAAGGAGCCGATCCTGCGGTGGTACTCCAGACAACCGTTACCGCGGAACACGCGTCTACAATCGGGACACTCGATTTCGCGAGACTGGCTGTTGCACGGTGGCGATGCGAGGCACTGTGGGCACTTTACGGAACATCGGTGTTCGTACCCGTTGTTAAATTTCCTATTGCAGGGTTGACAGAAAAAGGCCCCTGCTGCCGCCGCGGTTAAATTTACAATTGGGCAATAATGCTGTTCTTCGGGATAATACAGCAGATTCAATCGGTGCCTGACATCGCCTGTTCCGTTCGCTCTCACCACGGCAGTACCGTCGTAAAATGCCGCTTCGCCGGTACCTAGCCTCCCCAACTCGTACACTGTGATGAGGAATCCCTCGCGTGCCAGATAGTTCTGGAACTGTGCGATTTCATGCACTGTGCACCCCGTTGGCGGAATCTCGACACCGGCGTTCGCAACAAGATTACGCGCTTCTGCACGCTGGAAACTGGACCTAGCGAATCTTACCATCTCGTAATGCTCGTGCAGAGCGCCACTGCGGTTCGGGCCTCTCTCGGCGTGAGCCTTGGCTACAACGAGGGCACGAGGTAAACACAACCCGTCACTGTTGACAATCTGCACGACAGATTTTTTGAGTACCCCCGCGTGCGTGATCGGCTTCGGCTTTCCGCGACCCTCCGGTACTCCAACACTGTGTACCGTCACGGTGAAGACGCTGTCGACGCCAAACTCTGATGCGCTCTGGGCTACGCTGAAAACTAATTTCCAGAGGTCACTGTACCGCGAATCCCTCACCGGCCGGAACGATAACCACGCAGGACCATGATTAAAACTCTCCGCGCTAAACGTGAAACCTATGTAGTCGCTACTCCGACACGTTGCTACGACATAAGCATGCAGGTCTCTGAACGCGTCCTCCAGCCACTCCACTAGATTAACACCCGATTCAGGGGCCGCGATCTTCATTCGCAACTCACGCCCTGTGACCGCGAATTTACGAATAAATTTCGTTGATTCACCGATAACCGTGAAACGGTTACCCAGTGAATCAGCCCCGTCATCGGGTGCCTGACTTGACTCCTTCTCGCTCGCGGCTTCACTCTCCAGCCCCGATTCTCTCCCCATGTTTCCAGAGTATGCACCCTCTGTCTCGTCGTCGTCAGCATCGTCGTCGAATTCAAACGCCACGTCGGAAGCTGTCTGTGTCTCGTCATCGTCATCGGCATCGTCATCGTCTGACTCTAATGTCACGTCAGAATCGTCATTCGGAGCCCTCCGGGCTCTACCCCCGCCGATCTGTATGCCCGAGGTACTGGCGCCCTCGTTCACGCGAAACGGACCAACAGTTTGCATAAGACCCCCTGTTGTACATATAAACAAAAATAAGACTAAACCCCCATGGTAAAGTGTCGTCAATCCGCAAGTATAGTTGAATTTCGCGGTTTTACTAGAAACGCACACCCTAGAGTACCCGCGTGATTAGGTCCCCTAAAAAATATCCTCGTCCATCGCCGGCGGAGTATAACTCATCTGAGTGAATATTCCACTCTAGGGTGTCTGCGGCCACGAGAATATTATCGCCTCATCCATTGGGGATATGGAATAATTGTCTCCTTCTTCTTCTGCTACCGCCGGCTCATGAGCATCGACCGGATCTAATTACCCGCCCCCACCAGAGAAGAAATCGCTCGTGAGTTCATATCAAAATACCTAGTCTGCATTTTTTGTTTTCAAACTTTTCCTATATACCTTGAATTTCCAACACTCCTGACGGAGCTGGACGTGACAACACTAAGGTCGACGCCTGTGATGAATCGATTTCTGCAACGGACACAATAACCTTCAGTACACGCGTGAAAGAAGAATTCTAGAACTCTTGGAACACCGCTCACGCACAACGTATTTACACACGTGTACTCCATGATATACGGCATATCGTACAGACAAATCATCTGGACTTACCGTCACGAGCTCCGACAGAAATCGGCTCCTCGGCGGTCATATCGTTCACCATCGCCTCATTCACCCCTGCCTCTCCCGCAATCGCCAACTCCTCGCAGGCAACACAGCCCTCGATAAGAGCTGCCTCGTTCTCGCTGGTATCCATCATGAATTCTAACACAAGGAAATTTTGATATACCACTCGCGCACAACGTATTTATACGCGACAACTCCCTGCTACGTCACAGCGTACGGACAATCATCCGCACTTACCGTCACGAGCGGTAGAAACCGGCTCCTCGGTGGGCCTCCCCAGCGCTACTCCTTGCGACGCCAATCGTCTCATCGGCGACGTCGACGACAATATTACAAAGAGCCGCCTCATTCTCCGCGGAGTCCTCCAGCATCGCGCGGAATTCTAACGGTTGGAAAACTTGATCTAAATTTTTCCATATTACATATTTTCTTTTATCTTTTTACCCCACTCTGAAGATCCGGTAATTCAAACTCCACACAAACGTACACTGCGCACAACACAAAATAACAACTTACCGTTTCGCTCGTTGTACTCAGCCATCAGCGCCCGAACAACGGCGAAGCGGGTGGCACCCCGCTGACGAATTACACTCGCGGCTACACTGAGGCACTCGTAACCCCGCAACGCACCGGTGCTGTGGAGGTGCGCCAGGGCCCGTGCCCCGCAGACCGCCAGAAGCTCTCGCAAATGCCGAAGCAATTCCGCATGTGACATGCGGAACAACAGCTCCCGACGGAAAACAGGGCACACCTGCACAAGACTCGCGTTAGCCCTCCTAGCCTGGCTAGCTGCCTTCACCACCGCGTAACGGAGATCGTTAATTGATTGCATTATTTTAAAAATATGGCAATAATTGAAACAGAATCGTTGTTTTCGCCAACACTGCGATTTTCTAACTGAGAAGATCTCCGGGCCCACAACCATTTATAAGTTCAACAGGTTGGGTTTTGTTTAGGCCAAATGCTATTACAATACGTTACCACGCCGCTTCTTGAGCTAAGTATACGAAATTTTACTATGGTCCGCTAGCGTAAACCTTCCGCGGCGGTTCGCGGTGAGACACCCGCAGCCAGGGTGAAAATAAACCAAAGCCATCCGGACCCAACGCGGAGGCTGCCTGCTACATATGGCAAAACAAATCTATTGACAGCGATAATCATGGTTTTCTCATAATTAAACAAAGTTGTACAGCTGACGTCATTTATCCTGTTGAAAAACCTGCATGCCCTAAAGCCTACTTTGATTAACGGGAGAACGGGTATTCGTCGAGACATATGAAATTTAGAGATAAAATAGAAAACGATCCGATGGATTCACTCGCAATTCCTACCTCAAATCGTGGAGCTGATTCGGCGGTTGGTGACGGTTAGAAACAAGTGAATTTGAGAATAATGTTAATACTCTTCTCATGCGACGTCTATGTATACCGCCATCGATAAACTGCAACTGTTTGTACCACCCTCAGAATAGGAAACGAGTTATAAACCTAATGCATACTGGACCTATGGAGATTGTAGACTCATCTTGAGACATCAAAATGATACAGCCGGTGAGACCCCCCTTTTGTATTCCTTCGTCCACTGAGGCATAACAATCAACATACCGTAAGAGCGTACGTTGGAAAAACAGGGACCAGCCTACCGTCCGACGCAAGGCCCAAACATTGCAAGCGTAACACGGTCCATGCTGTATACACCCACAGCTCTTCCCATCATCTTTCTTCTGTTACAATGATTACGTATACGTCCCTCGATAGACTGCAACTGTTTGCACCACCCTAGGGAACGGAAACGAGAAATAAACCTAATGCAGACCTACGGAGCTTGTAGACTCATCTTGCGAATACGAAATGATACACCCGGTGAGGCCCCTTCGTATTCCCGCGACGACCACTAAGGCATAACAAACACCATATCCCAGGGCCGTACGTTGGAAAAGCGGGGACCAGCCTACCGTCCGACGCAAGGCCCAAACATTGCAAGTATAACACGGTCCATGCTGTATACACCCACAGCTCTTCCCATCATCTTTCTTCTGTTACAATGATTACGTATACGTCCCTCGATAGACTGCAACTGTTTGCACCAGCCTCAGAAACGGAAACGAGATATAAACCTAATGCAGGCCTACGGAGATTGTAGACTCATCTTGCGACAACGAAATGATACACCCGGTGAGGCCCCTTTGTATTTCCTCGTCGACCACTAAGCCATAACAAACAACATACCCTAAGACTGTACGTCGGAAAAGCACGGGCCAGCCTACGAGCCGTCACAAGTCCCAAACATTACGTGTATAACATGAACCATGCTGTATACACCCGTAACCCTTCCCATTATTTTCTTCTCTTGCAATGTCTACGTATACATACCTCGATAGACTGCAACTGTTTGCACCGACCATAGCTCCGAATTCGAGCTCTAAACCTAATGCAAGTTTGATACTGGCCTATCGAGATCGTCGGGTTTTCTGGCGACATATTTACATTTGTCTTACTCCCCATCGTGGAAACGAAATATAATCAACGGCGTAAGCTTGATATAGTCTGGTAAGGAACGCCTGAATCATACAAGGCATTAGAATTTCGTTAATTCTTTTTAGTCACGCTGCAAACGCCGTTTTGTAGAGTGGGGGGTTACACCCTCTATATTCAAGTGAGATACAAAAGAGCGTCAGTCTTGCGACAACTACGGAAGAATCCTCACGTGAACTATGGCTACATCCAAATCTTCTGCACCAATGGGCAACGTGAATAAAATGTATAAAACATTTACGAAGGCTTTGAAAAAGACTGAGAAAAATCTGCTATTGTCGACAACGTATAGTCTAAATAATTCTTTTACTAAGAAAATAGTCATCGGTCTCGGTCTACGGCTCGACGATCAGTTTGAACCGGTCATCAAACTCGTCAACAACTCCTCCGGAGGCGTGCGTCTGACACCAGCGGCCTGGTCGCGACTCGCAGATGAGTTGGACAATATCTCCGAATACCTTGACATAGAAGGATACACCGATGCCCAATGGTATTTTAATCGGATTGAGCTTGGTGGCTGCAACGTCGAATTGTCAACAGCACACGGTGAGCGAGCCGTCAGATTTGAAATACCTACGGAATCCGAAGTCACCGAATCAGAAGATAAGGAATCAGACTGCCCAGTCTCGGCCACCCAGGATGAGAACTTTCAGTCACCCGCCAAACGCCAGAAAGTGTATCAACCCACCATTGTAATGCAGAAATCCACATTCAACGGACTTAAAGCTATATTTGTGTGTGTCGACGAACGGCTACGAAGGCTTCAGCGTTTAGCCCATTCAGTAAACGAGTGCAAGAAATCATACGTCGCATACATAGCCGAGAAAGTGAATCTGACGCAGCTCAAGGAACCGAGTCTTCATCGCATCAGGCAAATAGCGGAGAAGGAATACGGCGCTATCCTAGAACACATCGCGTCGTCAGCGACTCCTGCCTTTGCCGAGAATTACCTCAGTATTGTTCTCCTTGAAATTACCCGGCTGTTTCCATCATACCTCGCTGCTGAAATCAAGCAGGCCATCGAAACTGAGGACAAAGCCTTAGCCAGCCTCTGAACAAACTGTTTCGACACTACCATCATGAAGCATCGGGATAACCTCCTGTCCGCTATTTCGCAATAAAGACCAAGGGCACCGTACAACTCGAAATTAATCAAGAGGAAATATCAGACGTATGTGTTACCCTGAGAATTTTTTCATGTGAAGAGACTCGGATCAACACGGCTACACCCCGCCAAGCGAACGCAGATGCTGTAGATGAACCATTGTACGTGCCCGAAGAACAGCCTTATCCATGGGTGGTACTGTCTATACTCGTGATTGCTATAATTATTATAAGTATAGTGGTGATGTGGGGCGCTGTAACTATAACAAATAAAAACATCCTGCTCCAACAACAAGCAAACAAATAGTAATAACCATGCATGTATTTGCACCTGCGTTAACCGAATAAACCTGCGAGGATGAGATTTGATTTTTCTATGCAATCCACCATTGAGTTCTGTTTCCTCACCCACCCACCCTGATCCTCGTACATCTAAGTATGCCTATAGTCTTGCATTAAGAAAGAGAGAGAGTGACCAGGTCTATATTTTCCAAGCGCACGTAAACCTTAGGATAAACACTGACGGCTGGGTAAGGTCAGTGACACGAGCACCCGACACAGAGAGAGCAGGGATGGAGAAAGAACGAGAGCCGGGGTGGAGGACCTGTAACCCCAAACGTCCAAGTCGCAGAGTTCGCTTCGTGAACGGAGGTAGCGGGCCAGATGGGTAGGTGGCCCCAGAATCGGCCGCACGACCAGGGGCACCATGGTAAGGGGATCGTCCCGTGGTCAGGGTGCACAGGCCCAGAGGCCATCCCGTAGAGTCCGGAATCTGATTCGCGGTCAACTGTAGCCGGGGTAAGGGGTCGTCACACGATATTCACCACGTGGCGAGGGGGTCGCGGGCGAAGGGCTGACGAGCCGCGGAACTTCGAGGCGGAAAAACCGCTCCTTGGTAAGGGGTTGCGGGAAAGGGGTGGTCGTCCGGAGAAGCTTCTAGAATAAAATACCTCCTTGACGAGGGGCTGCGGGGGAAGGGGAAGGGGCCCCAAAATTCGCTCCGTGGCGAGGGGCGGCGGGGGAAGGGGATGGCGTCCCAAAGTCACTCCTAGGCACGGGCGGCGGGGGAAAGGGATGGCGTCCCAAAATTCGCTCCGTGGCGAGGGGCGGCGGGGGAAGGGGATGGCGTCCCAAAATTCGCTCCGAGGCGAGGGGCGGCGGGGGAAGGGGATGGCGTCCCAAAATTCGCTCCGAGGCGAGGGGCGGCGGGGGAAGGGGATGGCGTCCCAAAGTCACTCCTAGGCGAGGGGCGGCGGGGGAAGGGGAAGGCGTCCCAAAGTCACTCCTAGGCGAGGGGCGGCGGGGGAAGGGGAAGGCGCCCCAAAGTCACTCCTAGGCGTGGGGCTGGCGCCGGAGAGGGGTGCGAGGGGGGTTTGTTGTGACGCCCCAAAGTGCCCCTATACTACTCTCGTCTGCCTTGGTTTCCCTCGCGGCAGAGCTCTACGTTGGCGCTCTCTCCGTAGCCTCGTGCGAGGCACTCCTCTCATTGCGATCCTTTGCGACTGTGATCCTATAACGCTGTTGAAATTGCTGCCGATCTCGTTATGGTGTCGCATTTACTCGAAACAAAAAAAAAAAATTCCCGAAAACTCGTATTCGCCAGCCCATAAAATGTCCCCTCTCAGAGTATTGGATGCGTGACCTTCGTCCTGACACTCTTTCACGAAATGCCTAGCGGTTTGATCGCGGAATCTCTAATTTCAAATTCCACCTAGGGTTCGGGAAGCCGTTTGGAATGCGCACAAAAAAAAATGCCACGTTACAACGTATAACCGGCGTAGTACATAACGGTCCGTTATAATTTCTTGTTTTCATTGTTGCTATCTTACAAAACGAATAACCAACGTAATAGTTATAACGGCTCTGTAATTTATTAGTTTACTATTTTCGCCGTCTGGTATTTATTGAACACATGATGCACTGCTGCATCTTGTTATCGGAGGGACGCGCACTACGACAGTCGCCTACACTTGCAAATATAAAGCGTTTATTATTAATTATTAATTGATGTGAAATCATAATACGGTGAAATTTTATTGCCATAATTCCGGTTCAAAACATTGTACAAATTCTGTGTGAGCAAATTGGGGTATACTTCCGTTTAGCCCATACCTCCGATCGATCTGAAACTTGGTGTCCTAATGTATTTCGATGCGCCGATTGAGAATATGGTATACAAAATTGGCGCAAATTTTATTTTCGATGTCAAATCGAAGAAAACTAGGTTTTCGATTTTTTTTTTGCGTTTATTACGATAAATATGGAAAGTGGAGGAAAATGTTTCAAATGAAAGTTGTAGATCATGACAAAATTAACATTTCATCTTTCTTACGTTTTTCATGTAGAACCGGTAATTTGGGAGAGAAATACAAAAATCATCGGAATGTTTTGTTTTTTCGCCAAAACTACTTCGATTGCAATACAATACAATACAATACAATACAATACAATAAAATGCTGATGCAGATTTCCTGTATTGTGTCCCGCGCCAACCTAATTATGTTTCACACACCATCTGAGATGCCCCGCACCCACCCCACTATGTCCCACCCACCATCCGAGATGCCCCGCACCCACCCCACTATTTCCCACCCTCCTTTAAGATGCCCCGCACCCACCCCACTATGTCCCACACACCATCCGAGATGCCCCGCGCCCAACTTACAATTCCTCCAACCCTTTTTTTCGTGGTATATACCCGGGATGCTCTATACCTTAAGATACATAGGACCTGCTGGAATACTTGCTTTTACTACTGCATCTCCATTTAGGGGCGAAAAAGCATTTAGGATAAATTCCATTTCGTTTGAGATTACTTTTTGTCCCACCTCACCTTCGGCGATTTCACTTGCTATTTGACACTTTTGCACTCAGTACTATCGAGATTACGATGGATCGATACAATTTTTTTAGTTTGAGCGGTATTTTACGAAATCACCAAACTACTCTTGAGTGGTTGCGCGATATCAGACTGATTCCGCGAAAACGATACTGCAGAAAGCACAAAAAAAATATGGCTCCGCATGAATTACGTTTGTAATGTGGAGAATTTATTTGCCAAAGAAAAAAGAAATCATTCCGCGACCGTGGCTGAAGACACGTGGTTCGAAAGGTGTCCTTTCCCCTGCTGGTGTTATGCTCATGACATATTGTTTTGCCGTTGATTTAACCTTTCAACAAACCATACGTGAATGTAGCATCGTGGAGGGCCAGCAGTTGTCGCCAGAAACTGTTGCCGATCGCTTTTACTTCTGCCGAGAGGTCTGTATGGTTGCTCTTGACCATGAATTTGAGAGCCAAGGTAAAATAGGAGGCGTCGGCGAAATTGTCGAAATCGATGAATGTAAGATCGGCCGTCGCAAGTATGAGAGAGGGCGCGTTGTCGAAGGATCATGGATCCTAGGCATGATCCACAGGGACCGTACGGAAAGTTACCGCCTCGAAATATGTCCCGAAAACAAAAGAGATGCTGCGACGTTGCTCTCGTACATTCAGAAACACGTTGTGGTTGGAACTAAAATTCATACGGATTGCTGGAAAGGTTATAGCAGTTTGGAGAGTCATGGATATCCTCATAAAACCGTGAATCATTCCGTAGAATTTGTTGATTCCGATACCGGGGCACATACTTAAAATATTGAGTCTTCGTGGCCTTGGATGCGGAGGTCTCTCGCACGAGGGGGCGTTCGTACTGAGAATTTGGCAGACCACCTTTGCGAATTTCTGTGGCGCCGTCGTGTTAAAAAAATGAATATCGACCCTTTCACTCAATTAATTAGCGATATCAAGATCTGCTATCCCGGCAAAAATCATTGAGTTGTCAGGTATGTGTGTGCGTGTGCGCGCATGTGATTTATTGTGGACAAAAAAATTTAAACAAGCTTATACTGAAAAAAAATTACATACATTTCAAAACAAAAAACATTATAAAAATTTTAAGACCAAAAAAAAATAAAGAAATGAAAAAAAAATTAAAAACCAAAAAAAAATGCACTTGCAAGACCTGAAAAAAATTACATACTTTTCATAACAAAAAACATTATAAAAATTTTAAGACCAAAAAAAAAAATTAAAAAAAAAATTAAAAACCAAAAAAAATGCACTTGCAAGACCAAACTCCAACCTTCCCATGTTAAGTGCGTGAGTAGATTGTCATATCGAAACTAATGGAGTTTTGGCAAAAATACGAATTTCCGATGATTTTTCCATTTCGTTCCCAAATTACTGGTTCTACATAAGAAACGTAAGAGATATAAAATTTTGATCCTTTTATGGTCTACAACCTTTACTTGAAACATTTTCCTCCAGTGTCCATATTTATCGCAATAAACGCAAAAAAAAAATTGAAAAACAACTTCTCTTCGATATGACATCGAAAATAAAATTTGCGCCAATTTTGAATATCATATTCTTAATCAGCGCATCGAAATACCTAAGTATACCAAGTTTCAGATCGAACGGAGGTATGGGCTAAACGGAAGTTTATCCCAAATTCGAATACAGGTGATGACAGTAATAAATGACATTTTAATCAGGATGGCTATGTGGTCTAGTGGAGTAAGCCTCCGGCAAAGCATCTCTAGATACCAGGTTCGATTCCTGGCTACGTCGTTAATTTTACAATTCCCCTTGAATATTCGAAGTTGCACATTCTCCATTATTTTTAGAAGATGAATCGTGCGATGCCATTAAGCCATTATTCCTGTAAATAAGAAAGTTCTGTAACGTGTATTTAGGGTACTGAGAAATACTAATTTTGTACAAAATGCAGTGATAATTCATAAATAAATGGCGTCGTTGAAATAAGGTCATTTAAATGTAGTATTTCTGAAGTAAGTTGAGTCTGTTCTGTGGTTACTAAATTCTACTGTCAGTATTTGCGGAAATTACAAGACCAATTTCTCGTGAACTTTACAATTGGATATAATTGAAACAATTTAACTTCCCGTTTTCAAGCTTCTGACTAATATGTAGGGTCCGACGAAGCTTGCGATGGATCCGCTGTTCAATGTACCTGAAGAGATGGCAACAACATTATTTTGGTCGGATTCAACATCAAATAATAATCTTATCACTTTCTCTAGCATTGTTTTCGCCAAACAATAGATATGATTCCTTCATATCGTTCTCATGGATGGCTGGGTCCGTTCTGATCGGCTAAATAAAGTGGTGTACTGAGGTACACTCGTAAACAAGCCATATTACACAAGTCTTCAAACGTGCCTCTTGCGACGAAATGTGCAACTTATCTAATGATGATATGGAATCTTTTGTTCTCCGATAGCTGAATTCAGTATCGTCAAAGAAACGGAACCAGTGCTCTTTTTATTGCAACTTTGTTCTTTTATACACCCTAAGAATAAAATAACTTCATTTCTGTTTTGTCGAGGTGTCTTCTTAGCCTGTAAGCAGGCAAAACTTGAAAATGTAAAGGAAGAAGAAAAAAATCAGGGAATTTGATTTGTAGCCAAGGAGTTTTGAATCAAAAGTTCAGTGGAGATCCTGTTCGCAAAATTCAGTTGTACAGTTTTTGAAAACAGTAGCATTGCCACAAGTAGTAGACGTTTCAAAGATAATAGATAATATCTGATGAGGTTTAGGCCCCTTCGATGAACATAATGCAGAAAATCAGAAACAAAATTTCACTGATTAGTTCTAAAGATAAAGGGTAATTTGTGAAATTTCATAAATTTTAAGAATCCATGAACAAACTTGAAAAACGTATACTGAGTAGCTATCTAACACTGTTCGACGACAAAAGCTGAAATCCGAGGCTAGTTGATTTTAAACTATGCAGATATACCGTCACTGGACAAGTGAAAAATACTCACCTCTGTGCTCTTCGCCGCAGGAATAAATTCGTCGTATAGTCCAGTCAAATTAGATCAAAATATAGCGGATAGAAAAAATAATTAGTGAGGATCTATAAATTGGTCGAGACCTTTATCCTGGCCTACTATTGAACAGATTAACAGTCCTAACCTCTAATTGGACGGCTCGATCCGTCATCTTGAATCAAAAGTCCTATAATTCAGTTTTTTCATCATATCTCGATAACGATTAATCCTATCATCAGAAAGATCAATAAAAAAATAAATCTCAGTAAATTATGCATAAAAAAGGTTGCACATATTTTTTTCATATCTTCGATAGTTTTTGTATAATACATGGTTGAAAATATCGATATTTGTATTTCCCGTTCCAAGCCGCCGTGAAAATCACTCTCTCGGTGTAGAACCTTTTTTTTTGTATCTTCAATAGTTTTTCTGTAAAACACCGGTGAATACTTGAATAATTTTCATTTTTGCGATGTATACTCAAATCTGTGATTCTACGCGTTCGAAACATCAACAAAAAACTACTAGCAACAATGTTAACATTCCTAGAATATCAACGGTAATGATAGCTCCAAAAATAGTCCTTACAATAGTCTCTGGGCCGATTACGTGGCGATAGAAAAGGCACAGAGGGATAGCCGAGGGAACCCTGGACCTCGCAGGCCAATTTTTGCCCATAGCCACAATGCATTGCAAATTGGAGTATACTGAAACCAGAAAATGGTCGGAAATAATTTCAAGGACATCAAGTTCAAGCGTGTGTATAGAATTCATCCTCTGGCCACAGTTAACTCTGCTATCAAAATTCACGACGCGATAGTGCCAATTGATCCGCTGATGCTCGTCCAAAGAATTATTATTTCCGAATAATATTATTCTTGGATATGAAGGTCGTGAACATGGAAGCACTTTTTTTGTGTTGACGTTTCATCCCTGATGGGGGCCCTCCTCAGAACAATTTATTTAAAACATCTCTCACGAATAGAAATAATAAAATAATGTACAACTCAGTTATAACAAAGTTAAATATGAAGGGTTTAGGTAATAAGCAGGGATGTTTGTGCAAATATAAATGAGAGGAATTTCCTGGTGTGGACTGACACTTTTGATTACCGAAGAAAAGGAACCACTAGTATGCAGTGAATGCGTGTTAGAATAATCGAATGAAACACAAAAGTTCATTTAAAAAAAAAAACAAAAAACACTACGACAGCGATACGAAACTCCCAAGCATTCATCCTGATTGTTAATTTAATAAAAACCCACAGCGACCGTTTTAGGTTTTGAGTCTGGAGCACTTTTGAACATGTGGAACGTCCAGTGTGTAGTGGGGGGAGACCGATATCAGTCATTATCAGAGCAAGCACAGAGTCAACGGGTTAAATAAAAACCAGAAATTGTTAAGAAGGTGAAATCGAGAGCAAGCTCAGTCGGTAATAGATAGTTACGATGGGTGTATCACAGAGGTGTAAATAGTACTCAGATGTTCAATATCTTGTCTTCGATTGACAGAATTGGGATGTGCAACAATATTGCACATTTCTAATAATAACCTATTGTAATACAATGGTTCAACGTCTATAATGCTGGCTTGAGAATAATTGAATGAGTGGTCGAAATCGATGGCATGCCTCGTCAGTGCAGTATAATTATCCTCATGTTCATGGATATTGCGTTTATGTTCAGTTATCCTGGTGTGTAGTTGCCTACTTGTTTGACCTATGTAGGACATGTTGCATTGGTTGCAGGGAATTTTGTCGACTACACAAGAACGCATATACGCGGGTGAAGGGTCCTCACCAGAATCAAACATAGAGGATAGATCATGTGCACTTTTACCCACAAATTGGATTTTATACTTAGAGAATATTCTGTTGAGTGACTCAAACAAACCCGCAACGTATGGGATGGAAACAAAGTTTTTTTGATTAACTTGTGCACCAGATGCATCATTATTATTGTTGGAACTGATCGATGACAAGATGGAATCGTATTTGACATATATATATGTTTGTTGAGCAGACGAGTTGGATAGTCATTTTTACGTAGTACTTGATGAATCAAGGACATATTTTTGTTATGAAATTCCATACTTGAAAGTCGAATCGCTCTATCAACCAAACAATAAATCGTTCCAATTTTGTAAGATCGGGGATGGTGAGAATGAAAATTTGAGTTCCTTTGTGACCAGGTAGCCTTATGGAATCAGTCAGTTTTGATGAGCTGGTTATCATTAATGATCAGAACATCCAAAAAGCTAATTCGATGATTACACTCTATTTCAGAGGTGAATTGTAATCTCGGATGGAATTGGTTAAAGACAGATAGCATTTCTGCAACTTAGCAGAAGGGACAGCTGTGATTATGTCATCTACATATCTGAAATAGAAAGGAGGCTTGAAGTCCAGTTTGTTGAGACAATATTGTTCAAGATCATCCAAAACCAAATCCGACAAAATTGGAGAGCGAGGCAAGCCCATCGGTAAACCATAAGTTTGAGCATAGTTGTTCTGATTAAATTTAAAAATGGCAACCTTAAAACAGATGTGTAATGCTTTTATGAGTTTATTAAGTGGGACAGGAATTTTGTCCATCAAATGATGCCAACGCTGCTCCACCGCGTTGATTGCTAGATCCCGTAGAACATTGGTAAACAATGACACAGCATCCAGCGAAACCAATACATGATCAGATGGGAGACGAAAGGTCCTGATAGATTTAACCAGAGCAAAACTATCTCTTACACGTGACAGAGGAGGGACAATGTTGTTACCAATCCATTTAGTAAGGAAGCGAGCTAGATTGATGGTAGGGCTGTCTGTGAACGAAACTATAATTCTTATCGGTGTATCCGGTTTATGAATTTTAGGTAGCCCGTAGGCTCTAGGTGGCAAACAATCAGTTTTTGCAATTTGCCGTCTAAGTTGGTCAGAAATGAGTTTACTTGTGGACCAATCGATTGTTAATTTTTTAAGAATGTAAATTTGAAAAACTGGTGAATTCGAAAAATTAACGACGGAGCCAGGAATCGAACCTGGTATCTAAAGATGCTTGACCGGAGCCTTACACCGCTAGACCACCTAGCCGCCCTGACTCTGTTGTCGTTAATTTCTCTCATCACCAGTGAGTTCGAATTTGTTTTCCTGTGCCCGGTTTAAGTATAAGTAAGAGTTTCTTCTCCGCATGCACGATGTATAAGGAGACTGTGGTATGTAGATGTTGTTTTAGCCTTTTTGAATCCTTGCTTCCGATGAGAAGCCCGTAAGACAAGCAATGCCGTCTAATAAATGAGATGCGGATGTGCAAATCATTAATCTACGAGAGAATTTTGTTGAAAGAATGTAAATTTGAAAAACTGGTGAATTCGAAAAATTAACGACGGAGCCAGGAATCGAACCTGGTATCTAGAGATGCTACCTCTAACAACATCTACATACCACAGTCTCCTTATACATCGTGCATGCGGAGAAGAAACTCTTACTCATACTTAAACCGGGCACAGGAAAACAAATTCGAACTCACTGGTGATGAGAGAAATTAACGACAACAGAGTCAGGGCGGCTAGGTGGTCTAGCGGTGTAAGGCTCCGGTCAAGCATCTTTAGATACCAGGTTCGATTCCTGGCTCCGTCGTTAATTTTTCGAATTCACCAGTTTTTCAAATTTACATTCTTAAAAAATTAACAATCGATTGGTCCACAAGTAAACTCATTTCTGACCAACTTAGACGGCAAATTGCAAAAACTGATTGTTTGCCACCTAGAGCCTACGGGCTACCTAAAATTCATAAACCGGATACACCGATAAGAATTATAGTTTCGTTCACAGACAGTCCTACCATCAATCTAGCTCGCTTCCTTACTAAATGGATTGGTAACAACATTGTCCCTCCTCTGTCACGTGTAAGAGATAGTTTTGCTCTGGTTAAATCTATCAGGACCTTTCGTCTCCCATCTGATCATGTATTGGTTTCGCTGGATGCTGTGTCATTGTTTACCAATGTTCTACGGGATCTAGCAATCAACGCGGTGGAGCAGCGTTGGCATCATTTGATGGACAAAATTCCTGTCCCACTTAATAAACTCATAAAAGCATTACACATCTGTTTTAAGGTTGCCATTTTTAAATTTAATCAGAACAACTATGCTCAAACTTATGGTTTACCGATGGGCTTGCCTCGCTCTCCAATTTTGTCGGATTTGGTTTTGGATGATCTTGAACAATATTGTCTCAACAAACTGGACTTCAAGCCTCCTTTCTATTTCAGATATGTAGATGACATAATCACAGCTGTCCCTTCTGCTAAGTTGCAGAAATGCTATCTGTCTTTAACCAATTCCATCCGAGATTACAATTCACCTCTGAAATAGAGTGTAATCATCGAATTAGCTTTTTGGATGTTCTGATCATTAATGATAACCAGCTCATCAAAACTGACTGATTCCATAAGGCTACCTGGTCACAAAGGAACTCAAATTTTCATTCTCACCATCCCCGATCTTACAAAATTGGAACGATTTATTGTTTGGTTGATAGAGCGATTCGACTTTCAAGTATGGAATTTCATAACAAAAATATGTCCTTGATTCATCAAGTACTACGTAAAAATGACTATCCAACTCGTCTGCTCAACAAACATATATATATGTCAAATACGATTCCATCTTGTCATCGATCAGTTCCAACAATAATAATGATGCATCTGGTGCACAAGTTAATCAAAAAAACTTTGTTTCCATCCCATACGTTGCGGGTTTGTTTGAGTCACTCAACAGAATATTCTCTAAGTATAAAATCCAATTTGTGGGTAAAAGTGCACATGATCTATCCTCTATGTTTGATTCTGGTGAGGACCCTTCACCCGCGTATATGCGTTCTTGTGTAGTCGACAAAATTCCCTGCAACCAATGCAACATGTCCTACATAGGTCAAACAAGTAGGCAACTACACACCAGGATAACTGAACATAAACGCAATATCCATGAACATGAGGATAATTATACTGCACTGACGAGGCATGCCATCGATTTCGACCACTCATTCAATTATTCTCAAGCCAGCATTATAGACGTTGAACCATTGTATTACAATAGGTTATTATTAGAAATGTGCAATATTGTTGCACATCCCAATTCTGTCAATCGAAGACAAGATATTGAACATCTGAGTACTATTTACACCTCTGTGATACACCCATCGTAACTATCTATTACCGACTGAGCTTGCTCTCGATTTCACCTTCTTAACAATTTCTGGTTTTTATTTAACCCGTTGACTCTGTGCTTGCTCTGATAATGACTGATATCGGTCTCCCCCCACTACACACTGGACGTTCCACATGTTCAAAAGTGCTCCAGACTCAAAACCTAAAACGGTCGCTGTGGGTTTTTATTAAATTAACAATCAGGATGAATGCTTGGGAGTTTCGTATCGCTGTCGTAGTGTTTTTTGTTTTTTTTTTTAAATGAACTTTTGTGTTTCATTCGATTATTCTAACACGCATTCACTGCATACTAGTGGTTCCTTTTCTTCGGTAATCAAAAGTGTCAGTCCACACCAGGAAATTCCTCTCATTTATATTTGCACAAACATCCCTGCTTATTACCTAAACCCTTCATATTTAACTTTGTTATAACTGAGTTGTACATTATTTTATTATTTCTATTCGTGAGAGATGTTTTAAATAAATTGTTCTGAGGAGGGCCCCCATCAGGGATGAAACGTCAACACAAAAAAAGTGCTTCCATGTTCACGACCTTCATATCCAAGAATAATATTATTTAAGAATTCACCAAGGTCAAGAAAAATCGTCTTCAATTATTATTTTCAGAAAAGATGACGAACAACTAGTTGATTACCGTAAATATGAATTAGCATCATACCCGCTGTAACTATTCAACGATCCAGGTATGCGAAAGACTAAGAAATCCCTTCTGCACGATATGCTTGAAAAGTCGCGCGATCCTCTGATTCTCAATGATTTTAAACACGTCATTGACAGTGGGTATCCTTTGCACCACATCATTTGGCATCAAAATCAAACATACCGGTCAATTTGCGTCACATACATAAACTACGTAATAAAACATTTTGGAGCAACGGCCATAATTATGTTCGATGGCTCCGCCAACAGGACGTCCAGTACTAAAGCAGCAGAGCTATGCCTACTAGCTGCGAAACATACGAGTGCTGACATACTCTTCGAAGACACAATGACCGCTACTGTCTGGCAAGAAAAGTTCTGGTAACGCGAAAAACAAAACGCGACTGATTTCGATATTATCACAAGAATTTGAGGTCCCAGGTTTTACCGTTAGACAGGCTATAGACGACGCTGATACCGTTATCCTTAGAACATCCATAGTATCTAGTCATAAGTATCTTCTTCCGAAGAAGCTGTCATTGTTGGCGAGGACATAGACCTTCTTGTTCTGCTAATTTCTCTAGCTCTGCAAGAACGCAATATTTATTTTGTGGAACCGGGGAGAGGAAAATCGAAAGCAAAATCTACTCTCCTCAGACTCTACAATGAGATAGAGGGTTTCAAGATAAAATCCCATTTGCACACGCTTTCAACAGTTGCCATACAACATCGTCTTTTCCAAAAAGGAAAACTAAAGTGCCTCAAACTATTGCGACAACGAGAAGATTTCTACGATATTGTGGTAATATTTAATGATGACAACACTTCTCATCATGACATATAACTCTTGCTGGAGAACGGTTCTTCATGACTGTACATGGTGCACCTGTAACAGAGACGTTTTCAAATCACCGTCGTTTCAACTTTTTAAAAAGTCGGCGAAGACCAGAAAAACCAAATTCAGCCTCGTTTCCCCCTACGGCTACAACAGCTCAACAGCACTCGTTCCGCGTGTATCATCAGATACAAAAGTGGCGCGGTAATAAGAAATGTGCTGAACTTTGGTGCTGGAAAAAAATCTATAACCGTCTTCAACTGCTACCCACACTTGAGGCGCCAACTCATTGCTTGGGGTCATTGCTGATATTCATATCATGCAATTGTAATAAAGGCTTCACTCCGTCCTGTGGGTGTAGAAAAGCAGGGCTGAGATGCGCAACGATATATGGCTACTGTAAAGGCACGTCATGTCTGAATTCAAATTCTACCTCAGCCATGGAAAAGGAGAGTTCCGTTGAAAGGGAGGTTGACGAGAACGATGGCATTCTGATGCTCGCGGAATATGAAAGTAATGATGACAAGGACAGCCCTGCAGTCTATGTCCATAAAACTGGCACAGCCACTCACTCAAAATCTCCTATTTTTGTTGGGTGATTCAATTGCTTTTTGTTTGCTTTTCTTTGCTGCAGTTTCGATTTTTTGCTTCATCCCTTATTCGAAAATTTTTGGCGTTGCCAACTTTATGTTAGGCCGGCTAAGCCATACGTAAAAACACGTATAGGGTAAGTGGAAAAAAAGTCGAATGGGAGCATATTTTTTTACTATTTATTTGCTCGCGACATGCACCAATTTAACATTCTTTACTCACCTCCATACCAAAAAACCATCCCCCAGATCTTGATTTCAGACAAAAACACGCCAAAAGAGTCGAAGTCTCGAAAAATGGAGTGCACTATTATTTTTTGTTACTTATTTGCTCGCGATATGGGCCATTTTCAGTGTTTTCTCCCCACTCCTCATCCGAAATCACAGCCCTCTGGATCCTGAGTCGGTGGGGAAGAGGTCGAGCGCGATGGAATTTCTAAAAATGAGGTGCACCAGTTTTTTTGTTATTTATTTGCTCGCAATATAAGCTTTTTTCAGATTCTTGGCCCCACCCCCCATCCAAAGTAACCATGCTCTGGATTTTGACTTTGAAAGGAACATATCGGGGTGGTAGAATAACGGAAAATGGGGCGAATTTTTTTTCGCCATTCCCTTGTTTACGATATGAGCCATCGTTAAATTCTTTGTCGATTCAAATCTGAAATGAGTTTACCGATTTTTTTCTTACCCTAGACTCGGAATATGGTTCACGAATATCATTGATTAAATTGGTTACATAATGATTATAGAAATAAACTAACGGTCATACTATATCGACGTTTGTTTGATTGTCGCTATATGTGCACATGTATTGGTCACAAATCATTTGAATAAATTCTCTGATACCTATTATAATATTGATTTTTCATCTTTTGTATTACGAAGTGCTCTTTCAGGTATTCTTACGATAGTGATCTATCATTCTGAAACATTAGGTATTGTGGTGCAAAAGGCGATTTAAATTTTATCGAGTCGGCGTACTCTCGGTCGAAAGAGGAACGGGGGGCAAGGGGGGCCTATAAGCATCCTGTGTCACCTGCCTGTATCTCGATGTCACACGGGTCAAGTATCCCACGAGTTAAGGTGTGAGTGGGTGTGTGCGCCCGTGCGATAACCGTTGGAAATTGTTATTACCTGGATAAATTTGTGTCTTTCGACGACGGAACACACAAATGATGGAAATAAAAAAATTCAGTACACCCTGGTGTACGTACTTGCTGTTCCAGGATGATAGATCAAAATTATGAGGATATCTCATAGAGCACTTCGTAATACAAAATATGGAAATTCAATATTATAGCGAGCAAATAAATAGCAAGAAAATACGCTCCTATTCGACTTTTTTTCCACTTACCCTATACGTGTTTTTACGTATGGCTTAGCCGGCCTAACATAAAGTTGGCAACGCCAAAAATTTTCGATTAAGGGATGAAGCAAAAAAATCGAAACTGCGGCAAAAAAATAGCAAATAAAAAGCAATTGAATCACCCAACAAAAATAGGACATTTTGAGTAAGTGGTTGTGCCAGCTTGATGGGCGTCAAGTACAGACCCCTTTACTTGATATTCTTCCCGCTGCTCAATTCCGACGCCTTTAATTTATACCGACTGCTCCCCCTGCCCGTTAAACAGACATACGACACTTCACATGATTAATTCGCTTTCATTCGATCTTGGCCAAGTATCATACTTCCAAATTTCGGAACCCAAATCAAGTAAATGCATTCTATCTCTAGATAAATTCATATGCAAGTAGATCCAACCACTTTTTGGACCGTCAACTCACAAAATTTTTAAGTTTGACCTTTTCCCAAATCCCTCTCAGAAAAGTTCAGATGAATGTAATATTAAACTGGCCTCATTCGACGGCGCATATTGGACGGAACAATCAACATCGAAATCTCAGATTTTTTCCTCTTTCACTTCTAAGACCCTTTATATTCTCTACTTGAATGACCATTTCCTCGTTGCTCCGAGCTCAATCGGAAATTGATATGACGGAACTAGGAATGTCGAAGCCGTGACAGTTCCCGTACAAGCCGCCCCTCGACCAGAGCTTCACTCCACCTCCGGCTCTCTCCACCTCTCGTTACAAGTCCTTCACCATCATCAATCACCTTTATTTAATTATGCGTACATGTCGATTATGGTTTCATGGCTTCACTTTGCGGTTACAATTCTGAAATAATTTATTGTATTGAAATCCATCTTTTTTCTCTATGCATGTAATTACATTGCTGAAAATAAAAATGAAAATTTTCAACCAAATCTCTCTATCTAATGAAAAAATTTCAAACAAATGAACGTAGAAAAAGATTATAAAAACAATAGTAAAAAAAAGATTATAATAACAATAGTATACGCATGAAGTTGGCGGTGGGGTGAGATCCCGAAAACAAAACAAAAAGCATCTTTGACAGCTGTCATCGGCTGTTTATGACAGTCTTTGACAAATATCTTTATAGGTATCTGTTTCTGCCCGCAAAAAATGACCATGCAAACGAAAATTATCAAGATGATTCCCGACGGGAATTGTCTTTTTCGCGCATTGGCGTATTGTGTATACGGCACTCAAGATCGACACGCAGAGGTGAGACTGAGTATCGTTTCAAATATAGTGGATAATTGGTCTACATTTGCGGGTTTTATTACAGGTAATGAGTCAAACGGCGCTGCGATTAGGTCACCTGGTGATTACAAATCACATATGAATAAGAATGCAATATATGCAGTTGCGGACATTTTTAAGATATGTTTAATCGTGTATCGCGAAGAACAAATTCATCCACACCGGATCGGATCACAAAATGAAACACAATTCTCGCTACTCTTCACCGGCGACGGAGACAGTGGACACTTTGATGTCTTGCAGAACCAAAATAAAATTCAGATAGTGAGTAATAAGTATAAAAAGTAACAATCAAATAATATTAAATCTAAATATATCACCAAACAGTCAAAGGGACAGCCAGGACTTACGATGAAAATGGAAAAAGGAGGATTTTCAAGCAGCAGACAAGGCGATGAAGATGGTGGATGTTCGGAAGTATCACAAAAGAAAGAGGAAAATAAAATTGTAAGTGCGAAGTACCAAATAAGCCATAGAATAATGTGCATCAAATATTCGTATAACCAGGTAAGAGGACGACCAGGATCGATGTTGACCCCAAGAGAAAGAGGTGTTTAGCGGAATGAACAGCAACGCAAATATAGAAAAAAAAATAATATAAAGAAGGTGATTTTGGAGAATAACCGGCAGAGCGGTAGTAAAAATAATCCAACGAAGGGTGTCGAAGAATTAGAAGAATCGATTGTGATTATTGATTTGAAAAATAAATCAAGAGGACGACTAACCAGTGTGATGGACATAGAAGAGCGGAAAATTAGACGACGAGAACAGCAGCGAAAATATAGGGAAGCGAACAAAAAATATCATACTGGCTTTTCAACCAACGAACAGAAAGGAGGAGTTTCAACCAGCAGACAAGGCGATGGAGACGGTGGATGGTCGGACGTATCACAAAAGAAAAAGGAAAATAAAATTGTAAGTGCGAATAACCAAATAAGCCAGAGAATAATAATAAACAAATATTCCTATAACCAGGCAAGAGGACGACCAGGATCTATGTTAACCACAAGAGAAAGAGGTGTTTTGCGGAGTGAACAGCAACACAAATATCGGGAAAAAACTAATATAAAGAAGGTGATTTTGAAAAATAACGGGCAGAGCAGTAGCAAAAATAATTCAGCAAGTCAAGGAGATAGATTGATATCAATAGAGAAGAAACACCAATTTTCAACCAACGAATGGAAGCTTAGATTGATGAAAAAAAGAAAAGTAAGCACAGAAGGAATTGAAGTGGACAGTAAGTGCAGACCTGTCATCAAATCAACATGAAGGATTTCGCCTGTCTACTAGACGATGCGTAAGGAAATAGTGAGGCGCGTAGCGCCGAGATGGGGTTGGCGCGCGAAGCGCGCAGGGGCAAAGCCCCTAGTAATTAATAAATATGTATTCGTTCAAGCTAATCTGAGACCCAATATCATAATATTTTCAATATCTCAATGCAATCACGTAGAAGTACCATATTTAAAGTACTTGTAATATGAGCACACAGATAACGTAACCACCATAATAATATTTTTAATATCTGATTCAAAGTATAACCATTTATACCCATATACTTACGACGTGCGCTACGTGATTCCATAAATAGGTACGTACCCACAATGTTCAGCCATATGTATCACCACATTGACGAGATTATTTTTGAAAATACATTGACTTTATGTATATTGAAAAGTATTGCAATAACTAAATGTTTGAAAAGGAGATCGGGGTTTCCGACGAGAGATAAATGTTTCGATACTTGGAGTAGCATAACAAGGCCGGTTCTGGATACAAACACCTTCTTTACCAACCAAGCCGCTTATTTATGCATCCCAGACGCAAATCCTCGAAGGTTACCGCCACTCTCGTAAGATAAAACGTGCTCTGCCGACCTCTCATCGGTAAGAAAATCTCCCAAATGACCATGATCGTCGGTAAAAAATCCTCCAAATGACCATGATCGTTGGTAAAAAATGCCTGAAATTGCCGTGGTATTACCGCTTGTGGAATAAATTGTGCTCTTTGTCAGTAAAGAAAATCATGCTCATCGAGCGGAATCGATAACTGCATTACCGAGCGCACTCCGTGAATCCTCAGGCGTTCGAGCGGACCCCGTGGATTCTCGAACGTTCGACCGAGAATCGTGGCATGTGTCAGGTTTTAAGAGCTTCCAGAAGGTTCGAGAAGATTCTCCGGCGATCAAGAGGTTTCGAGGGCGAAGGTACGACGTTGGGAGGCTCATGAAACGGCCTCGAACAAATCTAGGCTGACAAACAATTCGTCCGACGTGTTTCGACTCGACGTTGAGCGGCATGCGGTCAAAGGATTTCGGTGCGACGTTGAATTCTGAAAGACTCGCTCTGGCCTTGAAGGAATTTCAAACAAACAATTCTCTGAATCATCTGACGAAAACAATACTCGGAATAGTCCGACGAGTTTCGACTTGACGGTGAGCGGCTTGCCGACAAAGGATTGGGGTGCAACGTTGAATTCTGGAAAGTGCTGAAAGTTGTATGTGGCTGCTTAGACCCTGAACAAATGTAGGCTGACAACAATGCGTTCTAGAAGTTTCGACTTGACAGCGAGCAGTCCGGGACCGTGAGGAAAGAGCTTTTTTGACCCTGAAAGATTCTGGGAAACTTAGGCTGACAAATAACGCGTTCGACGAGTTTCGACTTGACGGCGAGCGGTCTGCGGACAACGGATTGAGGTGCGACGTCGAATTCTGGATGGTTCTAACGTAAATCTGTAACATCCAACCAAGTCCACCGTCTGTACAAAATGGGTTAGCTTTGCTAGCTTCTAGAAGTTTGCAAGGATTCTGTGTGCCGGGTGGGAGGAATACGGCTATAAAAGTTTGAATTTCAGGTTAGAAAGGTAGTCTTGCATCTTCAGCTCTCATGAGGAGAACTTCAAACAGAGCAGAATTAAAACAGCAAATCGATCTGTTCTTAAAAAATATTCACGGTGTGAAAACCGTTATTAACCAGAAGTCAGAACTCAACAAAGTGACAAAAAAGTTCGCAAATGTAAATTTATCAAGAAACACGTAACTACGAAGCATTTAAAAAAAATGGATTTCACAAAACTCAACAAAGTTGCAAGCATGAACGAATTTCTGCCGACAAAGAAATTGACGGAGCTGGAAATTTTCAAAATCTATAAAGTCACTAGCATTTGACGAGTCCAAACAAGGTTTGGACAGCGTGTCCTTACAGACCTGAATAACGAATTCAGCGTATTCTTATCGGCATGGATTGTGCGACTGCTAAACGAGGACGAGACCCAATATCAGAAATTGGTGCAGACGATGCAGGAGGAGCGATTGCTCTTGCAGTATCTGGGCGGTCAGTACGGTCAAATGGAATTCAAAGATGTGTCGACTCTCGCCTAATTTGAACACCGTACCTGGGCAACGTGTGCAGCATCTCCTTCTTACCAGCATGAACCGTGCGACTACTAAACGTGATCAAGAACCAATTTCAAAAACTTGACGAAAAACTTTCAAAGAAGTTTCCAATTATTCTATGTTTTATGACCTCTAAGAATACTGTATAAATTTTTTTGACAAAGCTTTTATTTTTCTGCTGTACTCCACATCAACTATCTATATACTACTACTACTACGTTGGTTACGTTGGATGCTGTGGTTGTTTACAGCTCTCTGAAACATATAATAAAGTTTGGAAATTCAAGATATGATGTATCACGCACAAAAGTATTTATCAAATTTGTGCTAAAACTTGTAAAATGATATTTTAGAAACGTAAGACATGTATGTATCACAAAGGTTGGAGGTTTTCGTTGTTAAAAAGAAGAAAAGAAAAATAAATAAATTTGTTCTAAAAGTTGTGAAATTGAAGAAAAATTTTTCTCACATTTTTTGAAACAGAAAATCTCCCCATTCATCACGTGCCAGGCGAGCTGCCACACACGCCTCATAAACGATCACGTCATTTCGAGGGTTATTATTATCATTACGGCCGCCGTTCGCCGTGTGCACACTCAACGACAGCCGGACCGATTATAGGATAAAATAGTAAGGTACTAGGGAGACCCACTCTCTAGGCACCCGCACATGTGGAAGAACATTTACGTACTCCATGGTTTTTTTGCGTTAAAATTTCTGAAAACAAAGCGCACATGCGTTAAATTATTTCTATTTGCTCAAGTAAAATCAAAAATTGTTGTACACTGAAGCTAAAAAAAAAAAAATGTACAAGTGAACTGATTTCAATCACCCGCCTTGACAGTTTGAAAGCTCGACCGCTAATGAATTCATCAGACGGACGGAGCACCCCACTCTTCGTACAGCTTCTTCATATGTTTTAGGTTCACAGTTAAACTAATACCAAATCATAAAGTGGTTGACACTTGTCGGTTACGTTTGCAGGATATATCCTTCCCACTCTGTCCTACTGCACTAGTATGTAGGCCTCGAAATCGTAAAACCGATACCGTGGGCAAAGTAATACATTCCCCTAACCGTCTCGGTGAACGATATCTACTGAGCCTATCACAGTTCCATGTATAACTCTAGCGATTAGTTCACTTTCACAGCTCTCTCTCGTACATGAGGCGTGCGAAACTCCTTCGCCAAGTTCCAAAAACTGCCTTGTCATCTTCCATGCGCTGCAGGTTCGTTCGAGAAATATCTTAAAATTTTTTTCGCTGAAAAATATTGCATACGGCTGTTCACGAACTTTCGGAAATGTGTGAGTCACGTCGTTGTTTACCCATAAAAGGGACCGTGACAGCATAGATCGGTCATTCTAGAGCAAGCTTTGCAACTTTATCTGTGTCAAGTGCGTGATTAAAAGAAGAAGAAACAAACATGGATTCCAAAAAAAGTTTGAAATTGATACAAATTATGGAAACGGCGTTCAAGATTTGACCTAAAAAATCGTTACCGGCAGAGATTGCGAAAATGGATTCGATTCGGAACCCAAAATACCAGGTGTTTGAATAAAATCTTACGCAACAACGCCTCAACGATCGGAGAGAAGACAAGAATTTTGACTACAATTGAAATTCTGAAATCATTCACAGCCAAACTTCAACAATTTTAAAACGTGGGTGACGGATTACAAAGCCGACGAAGAAGCGATCGAGCACGGTCGAAAGATTTGGAGACAGCTTTCGAGAGTCGAATGACAACGGGAGCCGTCATCAATCTACGACACAAGGATTTGAACAGATTTCTCGAAGATGCCAAACACCTCGCCATTGTCAGAATGAAGAGAATGCTGCGAAAGGCTGGGGGTTTGAAAGCCAACTGCATCTTAACCTACAAATTTGGTGTAAGAAAAAACGCCGAACTTGTTGAAGAAATGAAATATTTAAATACCAGAAACCAGATCATCCTCCAGCCAGCTGACATACACGGGTGGTTCGAAGAGCACATGAGACAAAAAATGTTAAGCAAAGTCGAAGATTTGTAAGAGAAAGACTCTGGTTGATCGTTGTACGAAGTGATAAATTTGACTGTAAATCTGAACAAGTACGGCTAATACTAGGCGGTGTGTTGACATACACACCACTACCCAAAAATATTCAAGATAAGAAGACTATCGTCAACATCCGCAACAGCGACTCATATTGCTTTCTATGGTCGGTCAACGCAGCCCTCTTTCCAGCTAACGAAAATCCCAGCGTAATCACATCCTATCCACATTTCAGCTCAGTGCTACGGTATGATGGTTTGAATTTCCCAATGTCCTCAGATCAAATTCCAAAATTTGAGAAACTTAACGGTCTTTCAGTTAACGTTTATGGTATAGATTGTACTGGAAAACAAAAGCGCAGTGAAAATGTACCCATATATTCAAGCTGAAACAAGTCTGATAAACCAGTAATCCATCTTCTAGTCTTAGAGCCTGAAAACGACAATGACGATGATGATGATGATGATGATGGTGTAGAAAATATTAAAAGGAATGTAACACATCATTTTGCATGGATTCGAAATTTTTCGAGATTAGCAAGTTCTCAAGTTTGCAAACGCTCACATCAGACGTGGTTGTGCGATAGGTGTCTGTCTCATTTTAATTTTGAAAGATGCTTGTTGGAGCATCGAGTGGACTGCATAAATTGGAATGAATCCAAAGTCATCTTACCAGCAGAAGAAGATAAGATTCTCAAATTTAAAAATTTCAAACATAAAGAAACCGTTCCAATCTGCGTTTACGCAGATCTATAAGGTTTACTGCGGCCCACTCTTAAAAGTTTTGGGGCAAATAGAACAATTCATCAGAAGCATCTGCCATATAGCATAGCTCACTATGTACATTGTGTGTTTGACGATTCGCTTTCAAAATTCAAAATTAATCGTGGAGAGACTTGCATCCAATGGCTTACAAACGAGTTGAACGAATTGGCACATTCGTTAGAGGGATATTACAAGACTATTATCCCCATGGACGCACTCAATTGCAAGCAGATTAACGAATTTGATTTATCGATGGTCTGTCATATTTGCGGAAAACCGTTCACACCCACAGACGTAAAACGTCGTGATCACTGTCATTTTACGGGAAAGTACTGTGGAGCTGCTCACCGCAGCTGTAATCTAAATTATCAAAATTCGCACACTATTCCAGTGATATCCAAAATCTGTCGGGTTGCGATTCGCATTTTCTGATTAAAGCACCGGCTACATCGTTCGAGGGTACAATTAAGATTCTACCCGTGAACAAAGAAAAGTACATTCACTAGTCGTGAGAAATCAGCAACGTATCTCGGTGATGATCAAAAATCAATCACACGAAAATTTTATCGTAGCTCAGATAAATTTCAGTTATTGACCAGAAAAAAAGTGTTCCCGTACGAATACATAGACAGTTATGAGAAGCTTGAGGACAGACGTCTACCATCGAAACAACAACTTTACTCGAAATGAAATGATCGGGATATATCAGACGACGACTATGCACATGTGAAGTTTGGCAAACTTTTAACGTTTAAACTTTGGGAGAGTATTCGGACTTGTATTAAGAGACGGATGTCTTCTGACTAGCCAACGTTTTTCAAATTTTCCACAGAATTGTTGGACAACGTATAAACTGGACCCATTACATTACTAAACAGCGACCGGTCTGTCGTTTGATGCAATGTTAAAATATACAGGCATCGAGCTCGAGCTTCTCACCCACATAGATATGGTTATGCTTATTGAAAAGGGTATTCGAGGTTGTGTTACAGTGATTGAACAGATACGCAGAGGCTAACAACAGGTACATGGGAGAGGCATTCGATCCTGAGGTCGAAGAATCTTATCTCATGTACTTTGACGGTAATAATTTGTACGGTGCTACTATGAACTTTGCTCTGCCATGTAATTCCTTTGAATGGGTGTCAGGTTTCAGAGAGTGCGACGTTCTTGCCATCCCGAAGAAAACGGAGTTTGGTTACATACTGAAGGTAGATTTGGAATATCCTGAGGAGTTGCATGAAACTCATAAGGATTTACCATTGTGTCCGGAGCACTATGTATCTCTGATTTCGAACAATAAACAGCCGAAATTGACGACCACGCTACTTTCCAAGAAAAACTACGTTGTTCACTATCGCGTTCTGGAACAATGTTTGGAATTAGGCTTAAAATTACTCAAAATTCACAAAGTTCTTAAATTCCAGCAAACCCCGCGGCTCGAAAAATAGATAGATTTGAATACTGATTTGCGGAAAATATCTCACAACGAATTCAAGAAAAATTTTTACAAACTAACAAACAACGCAGTATTTGGCAAAAAAATGAAAACGTGTGAAAGTACAGAGATATTCGATTTACCACCGAATGGGATGGACGGTACCATAACCAAACCTCATTTTCATAGCTGCACCGTATTCGACAAAGAGATAATTATCGTCAAAATGGGTGAAACGAAAGTAAAGTTGAATAAACCATTGTATAGGTTTCTCCATCCTGGATCTGTCTGAAACATATATCTACGATTTTTATCATAATTATATTGAACGGAAATTTGGCAACCGAGCAAAATTAACGTATACCGATATCGATTTACAACTTTATCGTCCCCGACGTACATGAATATATGAAGGAGGACTTGCAATAATTCGATACGTCTGATTATCCGCTTGATAACGCTTATGAAATGCCTCTAGCGAACAAAAAAGTCCTCGACTTAATAAAAGATAAGAATATCGGCAAAATAATGTTGGAATTTGTAGGATTAAGCGCAAAATTGTATGCATTCCGAATCTTGAGAGATGAGAAAGACAATAAACGTGCCAAAGGTGTCAAAGGATCTGCGTTTACAAAAATCAGTTTCAACGATTATTTGGAATGTGCTTTGAAACGTCAAAATTTGTTTACAAATCAGCATTTGGTATTAGGTCGAAAACACGAGGTATACAGTGTAGAACAGCAGAAAGTGGCACTGAGCTGGAATGACGACAAGCGGATCGTGTTTCAAAACACAACCGACACGCTTCCGTAGAGCTACAAGCCTGCACCTTAGCTATGTAATTACCGTAACGTAATGTACGTAGGATTTAATTTATGACTGTACCATGATGTATAGAATATTATGATGTAGGATGGTGAATAAAAAGTTCCGAAATATACAAAATTATACAACGATGCAAATGTCTCTCGATTGTCTAAGAAATGAAGAAGCATACTTGTGATGTATCGGGTATAAAATAAAGAGGCAGATACGTTTTCACAAAAATTCATTTATTCAAATGTTACATGTCCGATTCGTTTATACAACTGTTGTGTGTATTGTCAAAACCTAACCACTTAACGTATAATTTTTTTCCACGCTTCTTGAGCATCTTCTCTACCAGATAGATATCCGGATGTTTAACCTTAAGGAGATCTTATTTGTAGAAACCACCAGCGATGGGTTGATTTCGGTAGTCTTTGAGCTTGTACGTCACAGGATGAGTATTTTCCACTCGACTTATAGTGAATATTTCAGTCGTCCAATTGGGAGTGTAACCTTTCTCGAAGAAATTTTTGAATTTGCTGATTCGAACTTTGTCGCCGGATTTGAACTTTGCCGATTTGGTAGGTATCGCTCGAAGCCCTCCGTACGCCTGACGTAATAATTGCCTTTCGATTGCAACGGTGACATTCAATGGTTTTATTCGTATGGTCCGATGTTTCGTGTTGTTGTAGGTCGATATCGAATCGGGTAAGATGTCGAGCCACTTGTAGCTTTCTTGCATACTGTACCGTTTCCACATTTCACCTTGCAGCATGCGATTAAAACGTTCGCAGATCAATGCCTTCAAATTACTGTACGTAGAGTAAAGTTTGATTCCGTAGCGTGACATAAGAAATTTAAATTTCGAGTTGGAAAATTCCGTTCCTCTGTCGACGTGTAAATATTTCGGTACCAGTCCTTGGACAGGCACAGATTCCATTGCCTTTGTAACATCATCTCCAGACTTGCTCTTTATCGGTATAGGCCATGCGTACTTTGAAAAAATATCAATGACTGTGAGCAATTACATGTAGCCTTTGTTTTGTCCAGCGTACGACATCATATCAACAAGATCCGCCAGCCAGGTCTCGTCGATACCGCGCACGTCTACACGTCGACGCGGGTAATTTTGAAGCTAGAAGCGTCGCGGATAAAGTATTAGCCAAAAAAGCCTAGAAACAGCTTTTCGCAAATGACGCAAATTTGGGTGAGAAGGCAGCCGCTTAGGCTGTAGCTAACAGGATGAAGGTGAAAACAAAGTTAGGCATGTGGTGTCGAAAACGAAAGAACGTTTCCTTGAACAATATCATACGAGCTGCAAAACAGACTATGATTCGGAGCTACGACGCGAAAACGAGCATTGAATCTGCGCTCAAAGGTGCTCGAGAAGCTGTGAAAAACGAAGGCGGTAAATATAATGTCCGATCACTGCGCGTTCTACCGGTACCCTCAAAAGTCGGCGGATTTCTATCTTTTCTCATACCTATTTTTACCAGTCTCAGAGCTGCGGGTGCATTAGCGGGGGGTGCTACGGGTATAGCAGAGGCTGTGAACGATGCGAGCGCGGCTGAACGAAAATTAGAGGGAAGCAAATAGCATAACAAAACGATGAAAGTGATCGCCTTAGGTGAAGGTCTTCTTCTCAAACCTTATGAAAAGGGTTTCGGTCTTCATCTTCAAAAAAACTAAGTGTCAAGCTACCACGTCGAGTGTTGACCAACTGGGATTTGCTAAAGTATGCAGAAATCATGAAAATTCTATACTTCCGAGGTGCCTTTATGCGCAACGAAATGCCCAAAACCGGACCGCGTGAAAACGAGACAGCTGTAGTCAATCTCGACGATAAAGATGGCCCTGGGACACACTGGGTTGCATATAAGAAACGTAGCAACGATGTAGTTTATTTCGACAGTTTCGGTCTTCTTCAACCTCCGTTAGACCTCGTGAAATATCTCGGTGCTGGTAGCGTCAACTACAACGATGAAAGGTATCAAGATTACGGTTCACTCGATTGCGGACACTTGTGTCTGAAAGTTCTCAGCGATGAACTATGAAAAAATGACACGTAATTTAATAACGTCAGTCTACCACTCGCAGTCATGGATGATTTGTTAACATTAACGATGTCGGAAACGTCTTCGATTCTCGAAGCGCAATATTTTCCTCCGATCGAACTTGCTTTGAAAAAAAATTATGTTCTTGGTCTCATTAAACTGTTAACCTTCAATTCTATTCCCAACGTTAATGTCTGTTGCAATTAACTATACGTAGCCGATAAGGTAGTTACTATATCCACTGGCAGCTACGAAATTGAGGTTATGGACAAGTATATTCAAGACGCGTTAAGAAGTACCAACATTGAACTCAGCATAAAGCCTAACAACAATACGTTATGCAGCCAAATCAAATGTAGCCATGTCGTAAATTTAGAACCTGGCGATTCTATTGGTCAATTTCTCGGATTTACACCGCTCGTATTGGCAGCCAACCAAACTCACCATGCGGATATGCCTGTAGCTATTCTCAAGGTCAATGCGTTGCGAGTCGAATGCAGCATTACAACGGGTGCCTACGTCAACGAGCGCAAAGTGCATACTATTCACGACTTTTTCCCTATCGTTCCGCCGCGATATACGATCGTGAAAGTGTCGTCGCACGTAATTTACCTTCCGATCATCGTCAAGACCATGGATCACATATAGCTTCGGTTAGTCGATCAAGACGGAGACCTGGTCAATTTTTCCAGAGAAGTTATAACTGTAAGACAGCACATCAAATCGCAAAATACAAAAGGGTATTGTATATAACAAATTGTCCATAAAGAGTTATATTAGTCAGTCAACATATCCCGATCAAGTCAGTCATCGATCGATTCCCGAACCGCTAACACGTCGAAACGTGGAGTTTCTGATAGCTTTGTTTCTAAAGCTGACACCTTTTGGAAAAGGAATATCCGAAAATGAAAACTGTGATTCTGCTGTTTTGTTGCCTGCTACGTACCATGGAGGAGGAAATCTAGAGCTATCAAACACCTGTCGTCTTTGACTAATCAATCGCCCACCATGAAATACACGCACACAAACCGTACGCATCGTCAATTTTCAACAACAGCGATGAGATTCGAATCACCGTTCAGCATCAGGATTTATGGGTATTACCGAGCAAGAGATCGCTGCATATCTCTCGAAAATTGCTCAAATCGGACGGCACTGCAGCAGCGATCACAACTTTAGTCAATAATACCATCTGCCATTTGTTCGAAGATGTACGGTACGAACTAAACGCTGTAGAGATTGATAAATGTAAAAACGTTGGTATGACCAGCCTGCTGAAAGGTTTTGCTCCGCTCAACCCTGGTCAAAGTTGGCTGATGGAAAATGCTGGATGGCTCGACGTTCAGGAAATGAAGAAATTAACTGATGCCGATGGCAACTTTGACGTATTTATTCCCTTGAGCATGATATTGGGCTACGCTGAAGACTATCGCAAGATCATCGTTAACGCGAAACACGAGCTGATTCTTACAAGATCGAAAAGTGACCTAATGCCATCGTTCAGATTTATGATGAAGACTTTAGAATCGTGATAGATCAGGTGAATTGGTTAGTACCCTATGTGAAGCTCTCGGATCAACGAAAAATCGCACTGTTGAACTTCATTGAGAAAGATACACCTGTCTCCATGAGCTTCCGCAGTTGGGAGTTGTACGAATATCCTTTGCTACCGGCAACCACGAAACACGTTTGGACTGTGAAAACGTCCACCCATTTGGAAAAACCGCCATTTGTTATGCTCGGTTTTCAAACGAATAGAAAAAACAAAGCCAGCAAAAATGTCAGTCATCTTAATTACTGTAACATTACTGACGTCAAGTTCTTCTTGAATTCCGAGTATTACTCGTACGGTAACCTGAACTTGAACATGGGTCAGAATCGCTTTGCATTACTGTACGAGATGTACACAAACTTTCAGGCCACCTGTTACGGCAAAGAACCCGAGCCTCTGTTGACGGAGAGCAAAATTCTATAGTACGAACCTCTGATTTTCATTGACTGTTCGAAATAAAACGAGGCTCTGAAATCTGGACCGATAGATATTCGTTCTGAATTTGAGGCTAAAAATAACCTTCTACTGATATATCTGCCTACTGCTTGATTTTACATGATCGTATAATTGAATATAACCCGCTGAGTGGTCGGGTGAGGAAATTGGTATGAAAACCTTGCAGGTTGTGACAATTGATTCAGTATTTCTCACGATGGAGTTCATAGTTGACGTACAAGGATTTAGAAGCCCGGGTTCCGGTTTTACACCAAAAGAGTTGTCGGTTGTGTCATTCGACCAAGATACCAACCTGTCAATTTTTCTTCTCGAACCTCTGTACGATTGGATTTATTCACTCGCTTCATTCAAAAGCGAAAATTTCTGGCTGTCACGGAATTATCAGGGACCAGCCTGGGAAGGTGGTCATTTACCTTTCGAGAAGCTTGACTTCACCATCGAATGTATGTCGCTGCGTAATGCTTTGGCAGTTTACGTAAAAGGTTTGGAAAAGAAAAGTTGGCTGCATAAAATTCTGGGTAAAAAAGTTCAAGCCGTTGATTTGATGGATTTGGGTCGTCCGTGGTTCCGGAAATTGCATAAAATGTCATATACGAATTTAACCTGTACGCATCATGCTATATTACGTCCAAACTGTGCAGCCCAACATGTATTGTTACTGCAAAATTTTTCACTCAAACACAAAAGACAATCGGTATCTACTCGAACAGTTATTTATTCCCATTGCCTAAAGCATGGGTACGATACCGTTAAGTAAGAAACATGTAATCACACTTATATATCAAAATTATGAATTTCATGTAAGACTGTGATCTTAAGTTGTTTTTTTCAATAAAATATGTTTTATCGTTAATATCAACCGTTAATTCAGAACCTCTGTCCTGCTAGTTAAGAGTTTATTTCAGAACCTCAATCTGAGGTCCGCAGACCGCTCGCCGTCAAGTCGAAACTCGTCGAACGCGCTGTTTGTCAGCCTAAGTTTCCGAGAATCTTTCAGGGTCAAAGAAGCTCTTTCTCATAGTCCCGGACTGCTCGCTGACAAGTCGAAACTCGTCGAACGATTCCGAGAATTGTTCGTCTGAAATTCGTTCAAGGTCAGAGCGGATCTTTCAGAATTCAAAGTCGCACTAAAATCCTCTGACCGCATACCACTCAACGTCGAGTCGAAACACGTCGGACGAATTGTTTGTCAGCCTAGATTCGTTCAAGGCCGTTGCATGAGCCTCCCCATGTCGTACCTTTGCCTCCGAAACCTTTCGATTGCCGGAGAATCTTCTTGAACCTTCTGGAAACTCTCAAAAAACCTGACACGGGCCAGGATTCTCGGTCGAACGTTCGAGGTTCCACGAGGTGAGCTCGAACGCCTGAGGATTTACGGAGTGCGCTCGGTCATGCAGTTATCGATTGCGTTGAAAGAGCATGATTTTCTTCACCGTCATAGAGCACAATTTATCCCACACGGGGTAATACCACGGCAATTTCAGGCATTTCTTACTGACGATCATGGTCATTTGGGAGATTTTCTTACCGACGAGCGGTCGGCAGAGTACGTGTTATCTCACGAGAGTGGGGGTAACCTCAAAGGGATTGCGTCTGGGGATGCACTGATAGGCGGTTTGATCGGTAAAGAAGGTGTCTGTATCTAGAACCGGCCTTGTTATGCTACTACTTGGTTACATGAAAAATGTAACTCTTCATTTTCTACAACTGACTCTCACAAAAGTTGCCGTAGCACAAGCGCATAGCAGCCAGCGTACGACTAACGCTCCCCCCCTCCCCCCTGCCCTTCCAGTTCCGTCGCCACAGAATCGAAACTATGTTTAAAGGTCAACACGCATCAAACTGTTACAATAAATACGTATACTAATCGGCTCAAACGCGCACTAATATCTGGGTGATAGATTCCATTGTAAAATTTTGTAAGTTTGTCATTACATTTCCACAACATTCCGCCTCCTTTCGAACATTCAATTCCGTACCTTCACCGAATGTTCTTCCCCAGGGGGGGAGGGGGGGGGGGGGGGGGGGGGGGAGTTGTTACGTGCTCGGTCTTGTATCACGCTCATAACTTAATCTTCGTAGCTCTTATCCAGAAGCCGGTTTACTTCATCAAACTCAACGAACTCTTGCACAACCTGTGCACGCTTGACTGCCTCCTCTTGCTCCAAGAACCCTGATCATGCATTCTGCTTTCTGCATTCACCCCTGCTTTTTCTTCTCATCCCAAGTAGTCATTCCATCTTTACCTCCTGACTGACACATTTCTCATCTACCGTCGAAATTGTTCGCTTTGTCCCCTGCTTTTCAACCGAATCAATAAATATCAAACTTATATTCTCATCATATCACGCATTCAGGCCGTTACACTGATGTTGGGCGCCAGACACTTAGTGTTACGAATCACAATAAAACCAAGAAACTTTAATGTAAGGAAAACATTGCCTTAAGCGAGATACTCAATTGTTTAGTATTTGGTAGGGGAAATCGTGGGCCGGGAATTCTATGTTATGACATACACATAAGTAAAAAGAAAAATAATGAAACAATAGTTAATTGCGGGTCAATTAAGACTGTGTTCAACTTGCCAGTCTTTTACAAGTGACCGCAATGAAAGACATTTACAAGAAGCATACGACGCGACATTCAGGTACGTGATAAACAAACAGTGTCGTAAACAATGATAATTCAACAAGTGAGCGATAACAGTATTATGAGATGGGTCAACGATATTGCAAAAAGTGACTATTAGATTTAATAACAATACAGAGAACGATACATTGATAAGAACTTAATAACCAGGCAACAAAATACGCTTACAATACAAAAACAACGGTGTGAAAAGTAACAACGGGCTCCACACAGATCAACAGGCTTATCGCATGTCGCGATGCCAGCCAGAAATACATATACATATATATTCGTATCAACTAAACTAATTGTAAGACCCAACACTGTAATTGTGTTTTTGTTCTTTCTCAATAACCCCCATGCAATACATAAAACTACTACATCTCATCACCAATATTTTAGTAATTTGACCCCCTATCTAATACGTGCACGCACATCATCTCAGTATTTACATTTTATGTAAGTGAAAAATCAAATGAACAAGTCATATATTTAAAAATTATACGTACACCATGTAATTCCAAAGTTAAAGATTTTGTTATGAATTGTTTATACCACGTATTGGAAATGTGTGTAGAAACGAGAGAACTTTACTGCAATCGGTAGAAAACAAGGTAACGATAGCTCGGTAGATAATACGACGAATTTACCATAGAATATAACCAGTACAAGAGATTAATATTCATTAACAATTTACAAAATCGGTAGCGTAAACGATCGACTAGATAACTTTCGGTAGAATTATTCATAAACGATAGAATCAATAATTTATAATGATTACGGACCTGAGGAATTAAACAATGAATTCCTAAACATAACTTTCCATAGAATTCTTCATAAACGATAGAATCAATTTGTAATGATTACGGACTTGAGGAATTGAACAATGAATTCCTGAACATTACTTTTGAGAGAACTCAAAATACAAAATCATGAGAGAGTGAGAATTTCGGAGAGTTCACAAAATAAAGAAATACACTAAATACACCGCAGTACAAAAGAATCAAGGATAATTCGCAGAACTTAACTTAACAAGATACAGAGAAAAGAATAACAGGCAAAAATAATATAAAATTGCCAATAGCAATAGAAAAAAAAGGTGCGGTAATATTTAGAGGCTGATTCTACGCTCGGTTGTACTCCAAGGAACTTGATATACGATACAATAGGCACAAAAATAAATGAAAATACAAGAAGCAATAACAGAAATAAAATATAAGGCACACTACTATTACAAAAAAGTATGGAATGAAACGTAAAGCCAATAGGGCTCAAAATACGATAGAAAATACAGAAGCAGGCTAATAGGAATTCACAAATAATCAGAAAAGTTATAAATACAAAAGAAATAATTATTCGGCAGTTACGAGGTCGCTCAGACACGAAAATAATTAATTACTGAAATCATGCAGTCGCACGGCGGCTTACTGCAACTCTAAGCCGTGGACCATGATTCACACAAAACTGGCATCGCACGATGCAACCAAGAAACGATAAATACAATATTAATGACCGAAATCATGCAGTCACACGGCGGCTTACTGCAACTCTAAGCCGTGGACCATGATTCACACAAAGTCGATGAATACCATAAGAAAGAATAGAAATTATGAGCAACTTCGTAACGATACAATACAGAGGCAGAAGCCTTACCTTAGTCGGTGACTTCAGGCACACAACACTGAATTCATTTTTAATTATAACTCAGAATGCGCAAAACGGAACGGAAGAAAGGAAGGATGAAACGGAATCACAGGAGAAATCTAACGATAGAACAAACAGTAGTAGTGATAAAACGCTAGCGGGATCATCAACGATAGGAACGATAGAGAAACGATAGCGGTAAAAAGAGAAGTATCGATAGCTTGAATCGGTAGGATAAGGAAATTCGATGCTGTCACCCAGCAGGTCAAGCGTAGAATAGAAGGAGATCGGAGTTCGGCTCGCCGATCTCGCGGTTGTCGTGAGGTGATTCTTCTTCCCTTTGATTGGTTGGTTGACCCCCACCGCAAATAGGCCATCCCCCTGTGGCGAATATTGGTTACGACGTGGTCATGCGTTTTCGAAGATTACCGCTAGATGTGGCGTAATGTGCTGCTCGTGATTTCGTCACTGACACCAACTCGTACGACTTAATAGCTGCTTCAGGTTACTATCCAGGTTGCCTATCATCGGGGACATCTTTGACAGAGGCATACACAGGGTGCCTCTCGGTCAGAATTACCGAGTGGAGAGTGACGCCTCTGATGAATAAGAATTCTCGACCTCGTATGTAATCTATTATAGAGTCTTGGTGATCGGTCAATTAAGAAAACGTATTTTTAGTTAACGTTTCGACCCGGATATGGGCCCTCCTCAGAACGATTTATTTTTTTAAACTGTCAAAAATAACAAAAAAATTTTTGTAAAATAAATAATAGTACTGGAAGTAATCAGACTTAAATATTGTAGATGTAATACTCTTAGAACTATTATATATTGTTGATAGTAAGAACCTTATGATTAATTGAAATAAGGATGTTTTTGAGTGTTATTTACCTTTTGAATTAAGTAAGTGGACTAAGATGTAGTCGAATTCATAATTACAATTGGTGGAAACAGTGTTCTTTTGAGTGACGGTAGACAATGTCAATCTTCAAGTTATTTCATATGTGGGAGTTAATAGTTGGTAGTCATTAATTAAAAAGATTAAAGAACTATGTTTCTTCACAGTCAGTATGTCATTGTGTTAAAAGGTTATTAAAGAAGGTCTTTTAGCAATGAAATTAATTCACAGGTGTCAATGAAGTGGAGGTAGGCTCTTTATAATTAAGTTCTACATGTCTAACGAAATATTGTTGGTTGAATAAATTGAGTCAACAGGTGAATAACGACTGATGGGAGAAAACAATGTAATCCAGAGTGAAGGTGAACCTATTATAAACAATTATACAGAAAAACAATAAATATTTTGTAAGAAAAGTCAATAGCCCGACCTATACCTTAGCCAAAGCAATCAATTCATGGCTCACCACCAATATCACACCTCCCATCTCGAGAGTTGAGGATAGCTTTTTCTTAGTTGATAAAATTAAAACATTGATTATCCCGGACAATTACACGTTAATATCTTTAGATATAATTTCACTCTTTACCAACGTTCCTACAGATCTCGCATTGCGTGCAATAAACAACCGGTGGGCTTCTTTGGAAAATAAGATCCCAATTCCCCTTAGTGAACTTGAAAAAGCCTTAAAAATATGTTTTGACTCCGCAATATTTAAATTTAATAACGATACTTATGCACAACAGTTTGGTTTGCCTATGGGATGTCCTCTCTCCCCAATCCTATCAGACCTCGTCATGGAAGACTTGGAAACGTCTTGCATTAACGATCTTGGTTTTGATTTACCGTTCTATTTTCGATACGTGGATGATATTCTTACTGCCGTTCCAAATAAAAAAATACATCACACTCTTAATATTTTTAACCGGTACCATCCTAGATTACAATTTACTATCGAAACAGAAGAAAATAACGCCATCAGTTTCTCAGACGTATTGTTGATACACAACAATAATAATATCAAGACAGATTGGTTTCACAAAAAAACCTGGTCACAAAGATACCTGAATTTCAATTCTCACCATCCTTTGTCCTTCAAAATAGGCACCATCTTTAACCTAGTTGACAGAGCTATCAAACTAGCTAGTACAGAGTTCCAGGAAAAAAACCTGTCGCTCATATACAATGTACTAAGATGGAATGATTACCCTCATGGCCCATTACACCAACAAATTAATAAGAGACGCACCTACATCAACAACATACCTGACAATAATATTGACTCTGCTCCCGCTGAAGATAGCAATAGACCCGCTACTACATATATCCCCATCCCATATGTATCCGGCCTCTTTGAGTCACTTAACCGCTTATTCGCCAAATATAATGTCAAGTTTGTTGGAAAAAATTCAAAAGATTCACAACTAGTTTTTGATACAGGCAAAGACAAGATCCCCATGGGCAAACGATCTAATGTCGTGTATAAAATACCATGCAATGACTGCAATCAAGTCTACATAGGTCAAATTGGTCGACATCTCAACACTAGAATTAGGGAACACCAACGCAACATACATGAGATTGAAGAACGTCACACAGCTCTAACGAAACATAGTATCGATAAACAACACACTTTTAATTACGACAACACAAACATCCTTTGTGAAGAACACAATTATTATAGAAGACTGTTATTAGAAATGTGCAACATTGTAGGTCATACCAATTCTGTTAATCTTAGACAAGATGTTGAACATTTAAGTAATATTTACAAACCTCTAATCTCCGCCCACACAACAAATATTGTTTAACCTTAACTACATACAAAAAATTTTTTTTGTCCCCATTATACAGTCCTTTCTACATAACTTTTCTTACAAAATATTTATTGTTTTTCTGTACAATTGTTTATAATAGGTTCACCTTCACTCTGGATTACATTGTTTTCTCCCATCAGTCGTTATTCACCTGTTGACTCAATTGGTTCAACCAACAATATTTCGTTAGACATGTGGAACTTAATTATAAAGAGCCTACCTCCACTTCATTGACACCTGTGAATTAATTTCATTGCTAAAAAGACCTTCTTTAATAACCTTTTAACACAATGACATACTGACTGTGAAGAAACATAGTTCTTCAATCTTTTTAATTAATGACTACCAACTATTAACTCCCACATATGAAATAACTTGAAGATTGACATTGTCCACCGTCACTCAAAAGAACACTGTTTCCACCAATTGTAATTGTGAATTCGACTACATCTTAGTCCACTTACTTAATTCAAAAGGTAAATAACACTCAAAAACATCCTTATTTCAATTAATCATAAGGTTCTTACTATCAACAATATATAATAGTTCTAAGAGTATTACATCTACAATATTTAAGTCTGATTACTTCCAGTACTATTATTTATTTTACAAACATTTTTTTGTTCTTTTTGACAGTTTAAAAAAATAAATCGTTCTGAGGAGGGCCCATATCCGGGTCGAAACGTTAACTAAAAATACGTTTTCTTAATTGACCGATCACCAAGACTCTATAATAGATAGAGTGACGCCTCACTGTTCACTTCCACCGGCTTTTGTACAGGCAGTAGCCGGCTGCCTATACCCGAGGTCGTGCAGTCAGACGGTTGACTAAACCGTGGACCACGACCCACACAATTAGTCCTTGCCGACAGGAAGGCTGCGTCGATCCTCGGAACGATGACTTTATCAATCTGGACGTAGTGGTTTGGAGTCTGTCCGGCACCAGGCCGGTAAGTCCGAAGATGGCAGGCTACGGTCTGCCCTTTACGCCATTCTTACGGCATCCGATAGAGCGGGCGGCTGGTTCCTCCTTGAGGAGCGGTGCCCTCGGCCGTCGGGAGGATTTTTATCTCCCTGTTCACCGGCAGTCGAGGCGATACGGAAGGTTCGGGTGGATGCTACCCCAGGTGTATAGAAGTGCACCAAGGTAGCCAGTATAGTCTGGTTAGACCGTCGGTAGGCGAAGTCGTCGAGAGCTGGAAATGGTAGATATCGGTCTCTCGGTGGTCGGGATCGTTGTCGTCCAAGTACCTTATTAGCGTGCGCCGAAGCACGAAATAAAGAATTTACAAAGAAAGAATTAGTCAAAAGTAGTTATTGCCTATTTTGTATCGAGTTCGGTCGGAGTCCCCTGCTGAAGACGCGTAAACTAGAAATAAAACACAGGGTTGATTCGTCTAAAATGTAGAGTTTATTACTACAACATGATCGTTCTAAATATACAAAAGATTTACCGGCATGTACTTACCTAAAATGTAGAGAATCAACATATTAATGTTCGTACTTCTTTATGTTATATTCCCGTATGAGGTTCTATCTCCTCCTAGATTCTGTAGAGGATTATAACAGTTTATTCATTATCAATAAAGTTTATACCTAAATTCCTAACACGACGACTCGCTTCGGGTCTCTCTGTCTGCTGTCTCTCAATCTATCTCTGTCTCGAACTCTCTTTCTCTGTCTTTCTTTACGAGTCCATCGACTGGCGACCTCTCTCGACGTACCAGATTTACCGGCGTGTACCCAAAGCTTATGCTCCCTCCACCCCATCAAGATGCTTAATTTTATCTGAAGGTGGAAATTTAGCATTTTTATTACAAACCATTGAACATAGGGATGAGCTTTGTGACATGATACAGACCAAGTGATCTTCTGTTATATCCGGTGTCTATTTTATAAATTGAATCCGAAATTTTTTCCATTACTTTAAATGGACCAATTCTGATTTCATCCATTTTCTTCCTGTTTGATTTATTTCCATGATTTTATGATCCATGATGATTTATTTAACCACGTAGACTAAATCTCCTTCTTTGAATGTATATTGTATTCTGTTTCTATCAAATATAGATTTGTTATAGTCGTGGTATTTCTTCGTTTCGAGTAGTGCTATTTTCCTATCTTGTTCCAAATCCTTTGTATATTTATCTTTTTCTTTCAATTCAGGTGGTAATAAGTCCGTAGATTCTCCACTTAAGAGGTATTTTGGTGAAAATCCTGTGACTGTGTGGTTTGTCCCGTTGTATTTATTTGTACATTCTTCTGCTGTTTTGGACCATGCTGATTTCTTTTCTCTTTCGTTTAGTTTATATCGTATTCTATTGACCAGTGTCTGATTCAGACGTTAATTCGGACCATTCGGAAACGGTGCATCTACTGCTGTGAAAATCAGTTGTATATTTCGATTTTCAAGATAATTTCTAAATTCGTTCGAATTTAGAGCCGGATATTGATCTGAAAGTAGTGTTTCAATCGTATTCTCTTTTGGAACTTCCTTAATTAATTTTATGAAGCCCTGAGCGTTTTGGTTTCTTGAGCATAGTGTATATGCAAATCTTGTGAAATGATCCACCAGTAAGTGTACGTATTTCTATGTTGATCTTTAACCACCGAATCCACCAATAGTGTCCAAAGACATTACTCGAAAGGGTTTTTCAGCTTGACCCAATTGTGACATCAGGCCATATTTTCTGTTTAGTGTTGTTTTGTTTCTTATGCAAACTTCAAAGTTTTTACACATCCTTTCGATGTTTTTCATGATGTTTGGTGCCGTGTCAAAAGCTTTTACCTTTGTTTCCATTTCTTTCATTCCTATGTAACACTAGTCTTCATGAACTTCCTTTAGTATAATTTTACTATATTCTTCACTTAGTATTATTTGTTAATTTTTTTTATTTTATTTTTTTTGTAGTACACTTCGTTTTCCATTGTAAATCTTTTATTTTCTTTTATTTGTTGGTTTTGTGCTTGATCGCTTTTTATATCTTCTAGTTTTATAATATTCACCGTTGACAGGTTATCATCATTATTTTCGTAACACTACAAAACTAGGTTCCTGCTAAGACAATCTGCTTCGTTATTTGTTTTCCCTGGCTTGTACCTTATTGTACAATTACATTGCGACAAATAATGAATCATGTTGCCTAATTCATCATCAGTTCTACTTCTAACATTTAGCTTTTCTAGGGGTTTGTGATCCGTATATACGGTGAAAGCGTTTCCTAGTAGCCAATATTGCCAGAATTTTAGGCTTTCTTTTATCGCCAAACATTCCAAAAAAATGGGTTTTTTCTTCTTTTGGGATTCATTTAACTTTTTTGAAAAGTAACTCACCGTCTTCTGCTCTCCATTTATTTGGGTTTGTTTTAGAACAGCTCCTAAACCAACTATACTGGCATCCGAATAAATAGATATAGGTAACTTCGGATCAAAGATGGCAAAGATTGGTTTAAAATATAAGTAATTTTTTATGATCTCGAACGTTTTCTGACATTCATTTGACCAATGGAATTGTGTATTTTTACGAAGTAAACTGTGTAAAGGTTCAAGTGTTATTGAGACATTTGGAATATATTTTCCGTAAAAATTAATTTTCCCTAAAAATTGCTTTATATGTTTTTTTGTTTGTGGAGTTGGAAATTCTCTTATTGATTCTAAGTTATCTTTTAGAGGTGTGATTGTGTTTTCTTTTATTATGTGTCCTAAATATTTCACTGAATTTGTTGCAAATTCACGCTTTCTGAATTTTTGTCTGAATCCTGCCTTTTGAATGGCATTTAGCATTCTTATTATGTGCACTACATGTTCCGTGAATGTTTTTGAAAAAATTAATATATCGTTAATATAATTTACTGTAAACCCAGATAAGCCGTATTTTTTTATAATATTACTAAGTATTCGTTGAAAAATTGCTGGGACGTCTTTAAGCCAAAAGGAAGGCATGTCCATTTTTAATGACCTTCTTGCGTTACAAATCCTGTTCTTGGTCTATCCTGGATTCTTAAAGGTATGGACCAAAAGGCTGAATTTGTATCTAGAGTTGTAAAATATTTACAATCTATTGTGTTAACCATTAGGTCTTCGATTAAAGGAAAAGGTTGAGATTGGGGAATTATTATTTTGTTTAAATCCCTAAAGTCTACGCATAGTCTATTTCTTTTCCCTTCGTCTCTTTTAAATACCAGTGTGACTGGTGCTGCGAATGGACTGTACGGCTCCTCGATCAATTCGTGTTTTAATAGTTTTGCAATCTGTTTTTCTATTTAAATTCTATCTGTAATTGAACATCTGTATGGTCTCTTATAAGAATATTTCTCTGTTTGTAGATCGATGAATGCTTCATAGTTTTTTACTTTGCCTACGTCATACTTATCTTTAGCAAAAATTTTGTTATATTCATCTAGTATAGGAATATTTCTTTTCTTTGATCTGAATTTAAGTGTTCAGTGTCCACCGTTAGAAAAAAGATATGAGGATGTATTGACTGAGTTTAAAATGAAAAAAGTGTAAATTATCAGAAATAAAAAAATGGTAAAAGTACAAATTTGTTAATATAAAATTGCAAATATTTCTACGATATTTATACCATATTAAATTTCTAAATAAATGAAAGAAATATATAAGTACATATCTATTATACCTATACATGCAACAACAAAATTAATTACAAATAATTATATTCCGACCTTTGACCGTTCAAATGAAACACCGTAGCTGATAAAAGGAAGTAAAAAATAATGATAGGTGAGCGCTGCCCAGTTTGGTGATATTTTGTTTTGTAAATAGATAAATTAAATATACAGCAAACATGCCGAACAAAGTAAGTACACCATTGAAAATATGAATGAATAAATAGCAAAGTAAACAGTAACATAAAATTAATGAACATTCTCGAAACAGGGCAGCGATGAGGTCTTGCAGCGGTCGGGGAGAAAATACCAGGTAAAGCATATTCATAAAATATAATAGTAAAACCAAATTCAACTCGGCAAACCAAAGAGCCGGACTCTTTTTGAGAATCATTACCAGTGAATTCTACATCTAGCCATAAAAAATGGATAAATAATTACTTATATACAAATGCAGTTAAACACGTATGAATCCCTGAGCAAATAATTTAACGCCTTTTCCACCATAAAACAAGACGACGGATTAAATCTGCTTCTGTGTGCAGCAGCAGAAGCAGCAGAGGAGGAGCTGCTGCTTGAGACGGACCCCGGAGAGTGGTCCGTCTACGTATGGTATATGAAAATTACACAAGGAAATGTAAAGAAAATGTTGAAAAATTTATCATTTCACAGCAAAAACATCCCAAAGTGAACGAAAGTGGTCAACTATGAACTAAATTTAAAGTGAAAAATGTAAAATGAATTTATTTTAAAAAAAAAAGAATTGATATCAGTTATTTGTACATTATAAACCAGACACAGTAGACTCTATATCTCTATACCGGGACAATCTCTTGAAACTATACATACAATGCGCATGTGCCAAATAATTCAATCTCATTGATCGGTGAAATCGCCCTGCGGCGATGTTTTCGTCTGCTGAGCAGAGCACCAACGTACAGAAAATGAAACTAAAGCTGTAAATCTTTCGCGCGTAAAGCCGTGGATTGAGATTATGCTGTTGTTTATTTTTACGTAACGTGAATTGTTTAAGAAGAATAGTATCGTTCGGCAATACCGTGGTCGATATCGGAAGATATTCAACCGACGCAATAAAGAATCTAACGGAAAAGCAAATATCCAATGATAAAAAAATTGGGTGTTATTTATTGAAAGAAGAACTCTGAAATTCAATGTGAAATGTCATTAACAAGTGGGAGTCTGGACAAACAGAGGTAGGTAAGTAAAAACAAAGTTTATTGCGAACAGATTCTTTATTTACATAAAATTAAAAATCCGTCTCATTAACGATTTATGTTTTGTGCATTTTATTGGAAATTAGTTGTATCAAAAAATACCAAAAGATCCTGTCTGATAATAATAGCTTCTTATATTTTCAGGTACGAAATAATTCATTGTCAAAGCGGGACTAAATTTGTCAGGCATGGAAGCATGTAGGTAAATTTCTAATTACGTGATCTTTGACAATTACAATATTTTAACATGTATTCAATGATAAAATTATTTTTTATTCAGCAGGCTTGAAGTTTAAACTTTGATTAACACGAGGTAAATTATGCCTTACCTGATGGTCAAAACGTTTAGATGGCAAGGATCCTGGTTTCTCGAGCTGTGCAATCATTATAACCACCGAACCTGGTTGTTCCGTCAGATATCAGGTGCCACAGTGAATTTCATCAGGCCCTCGCCACTTTCTTAACATCAGTTGAGGCAAAATTGAAGAGCGGGATATACTACAGATCGTAATGGCTGAATATCCCATAATTTTATCTTGATCGAGCCAATAGCGATAAGTTTCTTACTTGACCGTTGCTGCCGATTCATTCTACTGAGGAATCATTCTGTGCACCATTGAGTTCCTGGTTTCTATGCTTCCGATTAGATTTTCATTGTTTCGAACCGCACTAACATGAAATACAGAAATCATTTTAATAAATCTAATATTACTTGAATTTTCAATTTGAGTATGAGGTCCCCCTCATTTATTTAATCGAACATCATTGAAAATTTGCGAAATAAACTCTGATAATCATTAGAAAATTTTTAATAGTAGTAGTAATAATTTATTGATCGGAAAAAATACATTGACTATCGACTATTTGTAAATTTTGTTGAACTATTTTCGAGAAAAAAAATGATTCACCATTCTGTTACAGATAGTGAGATATTTAAATTTCTTAAACGCTCGGTTTGATGTCTCATTTTCAAAAGTGATAAAATTCAATATTACCCCCTGAAATCACAAGAGAGTGAGAAAGTTGCTTAGTTGCTTGAAAGTGGCGATGATCTTTGTACGTGTGATAAGTTGAATAGGCAGATAACAGTAAATATTAGAGATGTAATTATTTTGGCCGTATCACCTGTTGATAGAAAAAAATTTCATAGTTATTTTTAATGTACGAAATAATAAAAGTGATCAAATCAAATGTTCCCACCCACCTGCTGCGTCTCTTCCAAGCACCCGACATTTAAACAGATTTCTCACTTCAGTCGAATGAAGCCAATTTTCAAAGAGCATTAGCATCAACTTTTCGAGTCACTACCTTGACTGTTTGAGATTCTCACCTCAAAAATTCGTATGAACTACATCGCCGCCAGAAACAGAGTTTGACAGCTGAAACTCGGAGTGGCCAGCGTGTCCGAGCAGCTGATAAAACTCGCGCATGCGCATTGTATATATAGTTTCAAGAGATTGTCCCAGTATATAGATATACGTAAAAAAATCTGAAAATAATAACTATAGCAAAATAAGTCGCCAAATGCAATTAGGATTGCATGGCGTCGGGGTTTTTGTACATGTGAGTGGATTCGTTTACTACAACAATCTGAGCAGGCCTGCATAGGTAGCCAATAGCAATGTCAGGTTGATCGGAAACAACCGATCAACAAATGCAGACCTATCATCAAATCAGCATAATTGAATTCACCTGTCTAATAGACAATGTATAAGGAAATAGTGAGGCGCGTAGCGCCGAGGTGGGATTGGCGCGCGAAACGCGCAGGGGCGAAGCCCCTAGTCATCTTTAATTATTATTCGCTAGAATCATTCTCAATATATGTATTGTAACCAAGAAAATTTTGCGAGGGTTAAATGAACGAGTGAGATAATTGGTTACCCTACGGCGCAGTTACTAACCTGAATGATTCGATATAGAGAAATAATAAAAGAGAAAGATATGATTGTTGGGCGCCAGACGCACATGCGTCAGAAAATAGATAATTAGAGAAAAAGATATAGATAAAGGTAAGGTCAGGTTCTACGACGGTTTTGCACAGCTTGCTCAGTATAGACAAGATAATGGCAGAGGAGAGGGGTTGAATCCAATAGATAAAATAAGAAACAGGTGAAGCAGAAATAGTATCGAATATATTGGTTAAGAAGCGATAAATTTTAATAACAAGTAAACAACTGGAGAGATTTAGATACAATTAAGATAGGTATGATATTTAATTTACAGCCAGAGAAAAGTTAAGCGAGAGATTTGATAAATAACAGAACATTTTCCGAATAAGCGAGAGATATGCGTAGGCTCGCGATACTATGATTCGAGGTAATAATTAACACGGTTTTATAATGAATAGGCAGAACAGGAAAAGATATACGGTACTTAAATTAAGCATTGATCAAGTACACCATAAAATATGAGAAGCGATTATAAGACACATGCGAAATACAAAAATTGTAATAGTTATTACATTACTAGAATTATGAGAAATATACAGAGGCAGGGAATTATGAATTACGAGGTAAGTTCAAGGAAACAGGTCAAGTAGAGAATTATTATAAAATATAGATACTAACAGATAATACGTAGTCTCTAGTTTGCGGTAAGTGCGAGAAGAAAGAAAGGTCATATTCGGTACGGTAGAAGATAATTTCGGGATTAAGACAATTAATACTCAAAAGAATTAACACGCAACGTACGATAAACCAAAGAGATTACGGACAACTACGATCAGCGATATCAGCGAAGAAAATAATGAAAAAGATGTTAGGCGATACGGCGCAATACTCTAATGTCAAATGAACGACGAGCAAGACCACGCGGCGATGTAAGATCGCTCACGCGGTACACTCACTAAGATAAATTAATCAAAGATAATAGGTAAAGAAACAGTTATGAATTAATCAGAGAAAGTATAACGAAATAGTAATACTCAATAGCTAAGATAAGAATTGATCAATTAACAGAACACGCTGCTATACAGCGATATTAGATATTTAGGTACTCCAGAAGAGAGAGATAACAAAATAAAGCAATAGTCAATAACAATGCGTAAGTAAGAGTCAACCAGTCGCGAAGTTACTTAAATAGTCGTTCAGGATAGATGTTTTTGACGAGAATTATGTTTAGTTGTATGTTATTCATATATTATTAAAATAACCCCACGTTTTGAAAGTAGCGTAAACGATGGAATTCAACTAGTTCTACAGCTTCTCTGTATTTGAATATGAATTCGTTCGTCGACGTTGTCTATCTTCAAATTCACACATTTTATGATTATATGGTTTTTCTTTTATATCATTCATTCATTTCAAAATCAATCTTTTGAAGAATATACATTATCTTCTACCAATCAGAATCATATTCAATCATTTATTTTGAACGATACCCTATCCTATTGCATTATAAATTAGCCTCAACCATTTAAACAACTCTCACAGACCTGTATATGGCTAGGCAACAACGTACCCACATTACTGGCTTATCGAGAGGTAAATCTTTCTTGGTTTCAATTTTTATTCATTGACGTTACGTGGGAGCGTCTTTGATCATTCATTAATCAATAACTACCACCGCTCAGTACACGCCCACCCCCACGTAACAGTTTTGTCGATGTATGTATTTTATTATTCAGCGAGATGACATCTTTAAAAATTATAAAAACGCTGAAATGGGTGTTTCTCTGTTACTTACGGAGCAAAAACTATGAAATTTTCGTAGTTGATTTATTTTAATGTGTTTAACAAGATATCAACAAAAATTCAAATCAAAAATCTTAGGCCCAAAACCTATGCCACTGTTTGTGGATTGTTTCAGGCATGGGTGAAAGCTACTGTTGGCTAAGTACATGTTTAATCACTGAAGCCATAACTACTTAGTTACAGGAAATGGTTATACACCACGCAATACAATATTTCCAGCGCTTTCAACGAAAACTTCGTGACAGAAAACGTAAGGTCTGTGGAAACATGTGCTGTGTGGTGCGATCAACTGTCAAAGTTTGTTATTAGTGCAACGCGGGTAATATAATCATTGGAAAATTATGGAACAATAAGTTTTTACGAAGTACGGATGTAAGTTGATCTCACTAGTATTTCTATTCAGTTCGTCAAGATTATTTACGACCGTGATTGTAGCTCACTTCAACATGCTCTCAAATAATAATAATTAAACGTGTCGGAACATGCAATGAAGTAGAGAGTGGAATTAACGCTTTGGATAAGTGGCGGATGTTCATTTAACAATGGCAGAATTTAGTGTTATTTCGTAATCTTTTTTTTTCGTAACTGTTTTCGTAACCAATTATCGTTATTTCTATTCAAACAATGAGTGCTGAACTTTGGGCTAAACTGTAATTGCTTGATACATCAACCACTTGTAAACAGGGTGGTTCCTATGGTAGGTTAGCATTATTGATTTATAGATCTTGATACTTTTGTGAATATGTAACTAGAATAATTTCCCACAAACGTGAACTTAATACCCACGACTTACAAAAGGCTACCTCAAACAGTGTACCAAAAATTGATGTTGTTATGGTGACAAAGTTTTTCAGTATAAACTAAGATTCCACGGGAGCTGAAACACATGGAGTAAAGCCAGTAGGTAAATCATATCATGTTGGTTGAGTTAGTCCATCATGTCTCTCTATCCAATAAAAAAGTTCTGAACAAATGAACAGGTAAAAAAGATCATAATAAAAATAGTATGAAGAAGATAATCTCTCTATCTAATAAAAAAGTTTCAAACAAATGAACGTAGAAAAAGATTATAATAACAATAGTATAAAAAGATCATAATAACAATAGTATATGCATGAAGTTGGCGGAGGGGTGAGATGCCGAAAACAAAACAAAAAGCATCTAGCAAAGAAAACTTCCTTTAACAGCTGTCATCGGCTGTTTATGACAGTCTTTGACAAATATTTTTATAGGCATATGTTTCTGACACGCAAAAAATAAACATGCAAACAAGAATTACTATGACGATTCCCGACGGAAATTGTCTTTTTGGCGCACTGGCGTATTGTGTATACGGCACTCAAGATCGACACGCAAAGGTGAGACTGAGTATCGTTTCAAATATATCATACTGGCAAACATGTCAGTAGAAGTAATGAAACAGAACTCGAGGAGAGTTATATCAGAGAAGAAATAGGTTTTTTCGGATCCTGTGAATCCTTGATCCGGTTAACCACTAACAGGAAGGTCACCTTACTGTACCCCCACAACCTGGGCCAAGAAAATTATATTTTGTAGTTCACACCAAAGTATAAACCCTCACAAAAAATTAGCGGCCCACTGGCATATTTGAGGGGTGAAATTAATTCTCAAAAATCGGTGGTTATTTGGTTTTTCGCTGATATCTTCGAAACAAAAATAGATACGGCTGTTACGTCCGTGAGTGGAGTTACTCCTGAGCGGTAAGAGTAAACTGGTTGACTTCGCTTTTAAGTTCCAGGACAACCGGAAATCAGGATGAGGATTGAATAACGTAGAGTTTGTTTGAGATATTATTTATATATTTATTTCGAGGAAGCTCAGATGGCGGTAAAGACGAAGTGTGCTGTATGAAGCTATGTAAGAAGTCTAGATGTGACGTTGTTGAGAGTTAGAATAGGAGTGTTCCTCGAGACGTGAAACGTACGGGTGCAGAAAAGGTGTGACAATGCTAGGAATAGGGAATGGAATTTGATGAGTAAGCGCGATAGTGGATAGCGTGAGACTACGTAGAGATAAGAGGACAGGACAGAGACCATGAGATTAATGTAAGAACTGTGGGAGAGTTAGCGAGTAGGAAAAATAGAGAGAGGTGGTATGCTGGACGTAACACCCCCCCCCCCGTCAGAGGGAGCATAGCGGTGGATATGGTCCCGAATATGGGAAGCAAGAAGGTGGAAATGTCATATACAGTAGTGAAACATGATTTCAAAGTATGTCCTTAAAATTAGTTTTACAATTTTTCTTATTATAGGTAGTGGATGGTATTTATAATCTGAATATAATATGTTGTCCGTATATGTGAAAATGATAATTGATGTGTGTTTACAAGTATGTAGTCGCAGTATGAATGTAGATTGAATATTGATTGATGCGTTTAGCAACATTAGTTGGATATTTGAGGATAAGTGTTTGTAATAGTAAGTTTATGTTTGAGATAGTATGGTTTATATTCTGGATTACGTATGAGCGTAAGGCATATAGTTATAATACCATGGTTACATAATGTTGTTTAAAGCTAGGCGCCTAGGGTTAATGTGTATGGAAGCGGGTTAGTACACTTAAGACTAAACTATAATGATTTCTTTGATTCGCTGGGTGCTAAGTAATACAACATTTTTTTTTTTTTTTTTTGATATATCGAGATACAGAGTTTGACCTATTCGTACAATGATATCGGTTATGAGTGTAGATATATTTTGGGCTAATTGTAAACTAAGGGTATAAGATCGTCATTACAATCATTTTAGTGCAGTGGTGTACACAAGTATTTATTTTACTTATGTCTGTTTGACAGCGCAACAGCAGATCTTGGTAGCAATATAGTAGTTGCCTATTTGTAATAAGGTTATCGTAAGGTTTTAAGTACTGGTGGGTTTAAAGGAAGCGGAGGTGGTGTGTGAGGAACTGCATGATGGGTTTCTACTTCGTTGGGAATGGGTAGGACAGAAGAAGTAGGTGGGTGGATAATATTTAGCTCGATTGAATTGTCATACCCTGTTTGTATGGCTCTAAATGTCTGGTTCGTTTTTTTTGTTTTACAATGTGTGCACAGAGTAATGATCTTGCCGAGGCATGAGTGACGGTAGAATAAGTATAGGGTTGCGAGAGATAGCAAACCTACACCGCTGTAAGTAAGAGCGTCCTTGATGTGAAACATATAGCGCTGTGTGCGGTGGTGTGTGCTGATATCAGTAGCTTGTTTTACGATATCCTGCAGCGATAGTCCGGTATTGGCCAAGGCATGTACATTTATGTGCGAGGTTTTGTGGAGTGGGGGGATTGCAATTGAGGATAAATTTGTGGTTTCATTTCAATTAAGGTTTTTGTACATCCGGTCCAGATCGAGGGTAAAGTTCGGGATGTATGAGTGGGTTTCCGATGAGGTCGAATACATAGTTGTGGAGAGTGTTACCCCACCTGTGTGACCGGTGCACTTGTTATTCAGCCGTAATATTCCGGCTCCTGAAATGGTGATTCGCGAGATGTGGTCGTTCGGACATAATATATGTACGGTTTCTGGTTTTGCTGAAGAAAATATCCAAGCATTGGCAACGGAAAGTTCCGTCCAATATGTGCCCACGAAAGATGTTAGTCTAACGTCGCAATTTTTTGTTACTGATTGTGAGGAGTGGAGAAACAAGTCGACTTCGCATAGCTTGTGGATTCCGCTGTGAAATAGTGGTTGACTTTGTCTGCAAATGTATCTGTTTTGCGTTAGGATACATTTGTTGATTTTCGGTTCGGATAGCTGGAAGTATGACGCTCCATTTAGTGTTATTGCTATGTAGTCGCTGCCAGGTTGAATGTAAGCGAATTTGTTATTTGCAGAGTCGTATGTCTGTCTAACGGGGACGGGAAGCAGTCGGTACAGGTCAAAAGCCTTGGAGTTGAGCAACGGAATAGATATCACATAAAGCAGTCTGGGTTCGTAATACGCTATGTCGATTTTAGAGATTCGAATCAGTTCTTCAGCGTAATTTGGATCCATTGGAATAGGAAACTCTATTTGTGGTCTGAGTGACTGGATATGTTTAAGACTGGAAATAATTTGTTCTGGTGATAGAATTTTAGGGTGGACGATACCTTTTTGAGCGAAGAGGATAGCGTTTACTAAGCTGGACAGGTCAAGTTCGTATTCGTTCAAGTGTCGGTCCAGGTCAATTAGTCGGTTAAGTAAAGTCGTTCTGAAGGTATTGTTGGCGATTAAGGCTCTTGAAATAGCTGCATCAGTCGAGAGGGCCGTGAGTAATTTATGTTGTTCGCGGTCGTGGCTTATCATGCTGTCGATTTCTTTCCCGTAGACGCCCAACGTTGACTGTACGATATTTGTCTGTTTGTTAAGCAGGGATGCTAAGTGTCTACTGTCGTTGTACAAGTTGTAAATTTGTTGGTTAAAATATTCTCCGTCTTTTACGTCTAGGGTGCCGAATAAGGATTTAGATACGCTACCAATGAAATTAATCGCGCCTCGTGTTCCGCGATGGTGGGCTAATTTAGCAAGTTCGGAGTGAGTGGATTCGCCTGTGCGATGGCCAACTGAATATTCTATTCGGTTTTGGTATAGTTTCATGGTTTTTATTCTATCAGCCAACATTTGAAAATGGTCGCCGGTGTAACAGTAGTTTTTGGCGACAAAGCATTTACCTTCTATTATGGTTAAGAATTCTGATGCTTGGTCAAGTCGGTCGAATAAATATTGGAGGTCTATGTAGTTCAGCAAAGTCCATTCTTTGTTATATGTGCGTAGGTCTTGCAATTGTTCGAAAAAGATTACCGGGTTCTGATTCAGTTGCTTAATCGCGACGTTAGTCGAATCGTCTGTCTTGCTGTCGAGAGCACTGCACCTGCAACGATATGCAAGATTATGAGACGTAATGTAACGCGATCGCAGGCAATTTGGTAGCATGCTATTGTCGGTTGTACTGTAGTTGCTATTGAAGGGGTTAATGTGGGATTTTACTATGTATGTGCGATTTTCAGTTTATTGAGATGAACTATTTTAGTTTTGTTTAGCGTGAGGTATATTTCGGCGTTAACGTCATCTATTATTCGTTTGATTACATACGGGCCTTTATAATGATCTTGGAATTTTGACCTTGTTTCGTTCAATAGGTAGACAGTTTGTCCTACGTCAAATCGTTGTGGGTTAATCGTTCTGTCGTAGTGTTCTTTACTTTTCTGTTTAGCTTGTTTCAGGTTCAACGCGGCGCGTTTACGGATGTCTGTGAGATTCGCTATTAGATCGAGGAGGAATGTATCGTATGTATGCGTGGATGTGTTGCTTAGTATCGCATCTGTCGGTAGTTTAGCTTCCGAGCTAAAGATCAGCTGGTCAGGTGAATAACGTGTACTGTCGTGTTTCGCTGTATTATAGCAGAAAATGGCGAAACGTATGAATTCATCCCAATCTTTACCTTCGTTGGTGTAATGTTTTATGTATTCGGTAATTACGAGGTGACTTCTTTCTAATGAGCCATTTGATTGCGGTCTATAGGCGGTTGTTCGTAGTTGTTTAATTTTGAAGAGCCTGCATATTTTTTTGAAAGCGGTACTCATGAAGTTTCGTCCCTGGTCAGTGAGTATAGTTCGTGGAGATCCATAGCGCGTGATGTATTCTTTAGCGAATACTGTCCCTATCGTCTTTGCCGTAGCATCGGGAATTGGAATGGCGTCTAAGAACTTGGTCAGATTGCACTGGATCGTCAAAAGGTAGCGGTTATTCGATTTCGTAACAGGGAGTGGACCAATTAAATCTAGAGCTACTTTGTCAAAGGCCTCTGCGGGCGTGTCAGTGATTGCCATGGGTCATTTTGTTTTGATCCTGACTAGTTTTTTCCTGTGGCAACTGTCGCAAGATCTGATGATATTTTGAATTTGCTTTTTCATATTTGGCCAAAAATATTTTTCTCTTATTTTATTGAAAATTTTTGTAACGCCTTCGTGTCCTTCGATCAGTGACTCGTGGTACTCTTTGATCATGTCTTTGCGTAATCGTTCGTCTGGTATAATTGTAGTATTTCTACAAAGTGTTACTCGAATGTCTGAATCCGCAAAAATGTGATAAATAAGTTTTTTAAAGATAGATCGTAGAATATCATCAACTCCTGGTCCTGACATGGGGAATGATATGGACCGAATGTCTACTCCGGACAAGATAATCCTCAAGTTAACTAACGTGTAGAAAATGTCGTCAAGTCTGCCCGGGTCTGATTGACGTGGTTTCACTACGAGGGTAAATATGTATTTGTTGTTTTTCAACTGAGTTTTAATTACGTCGGATATTTCTGGATTCTGGTTTTGAAAGGATTCCATGGTCATCAGATTTCCGTCTGTCAACTGTTTTTATAGTCCTTCTGTCCAACCACAATTAGCTGATACGAAATGAGCGTAATTATCGCACAACATGAGAAGTCCGTCATTAGTTTCGGTTGCGTTGGGTGTTGGTAATATGTCATTTTGATTTTGTATGAAGTAATCTAAGCAACAAAAGTTGTCATTGACAATATGGGGGCGGTCCGGTTTTCGCTCTTCGGGATTGTCGCGACGTTGTGAGCCTAAAGGTGGTAGCGTTGCCGTAGGTACAACGGAGGCATCGCTATCCGTGTCTTCAACAGCTGAGTCCAGATCATGTGTCACGGAGTCACTCTCCGAGATATCAGTTGGGTAGCGCGAGGGAGTAGAAACCGGAGCATGTCTTGGAGCTGACCTAGTGCCGGTCCGACGCATTGGCTGACGAGTTAAAGGGGGACCAGGGATTCTGGGTGTTGATGCGTCTGCTTCAGATTCAGAAGATGTCGAGTCATAAGTCGGGTTTTGATAATTACAAATAGTGATCGTTTTGTCGGAGTCTTTAAATATGTAATGGATCATCCGATTTACAAGGTTCCAGTCTAACTTATCTAAGCCGCAGCCTAGTCTTGGAATCGAGAGCGATTTGACTTTGTCTTGTTCTAAGCAATTCTTTAGATTTACTAGGGCGTTGAACAGTGTTTCTTCAGTTGGTTTCTGGTTGCGGCATTTTTTGGTTACTAGATTGTAAATGAGGCGGTTACCATGTGGCAGTGTCAATACGTTCGTTACTTCAGGGTTTAGTTGTTGTAGTTGATCTCGGGTGATTATTTTCCTATTAATTAGTTGTCCCGCGACTCCTCGTGATGTCTTGCAGTCTGCCGAGATGCAGTGGGCTAGGTTATCTTGTCTGTCGAGGAGATTGGCCCGTATCTCTTGAATAAATTTACTATGCTTTAATGGTAGGTGGTTAAGATCTGTTACGAATTCCGTGAATCGAGGGGCGTAATTTCGTGCTTTACTGGTAGTGGCTTCGGGTGTCGGCTTATTCAGTGTGTCGGACTGTTCTTCACGTATTTTAACACTACGACCCTGGGGCTTACCAGAGTTTTGGTGTGATTTAGATGAGGTGAGTGGTTGAACTCGTTCCGTAGTTTGCTTGATCGTTTGGTCGACTACGATCGGTGCCTCCGTTGCGCTGCTATTGTCAGTCATACTGGCACTTGAGTCAGAGGTAACAGTAGAAGTCGAAGTGTCTTGTAATGTTTTGTTTCGTCTTCGTGGGGAAGGGCTGGTGGATTCATGTGCAGATCCATGCGCTCGTATAGGGTGCTGGTCTACATGTTTCATTCGCTTGTGAGCGCCGGTAGATGAAGATAGCATATCCGGTTCGCGAGCACGTGTTGGATGTTGGTGAGCTATTTTGGTGAGTTTGTGAGCGCTGGTAGACGAAGACAGCATATCTGGTTCGCGAGCACGTGTTGGGTATTGGTGAGCTACTTTGGCGCGCTTGTGGGCGTCAGTAGATGAGCATTCTGTATCGGGTCGTGGCCGTTTTGAGGTAATAGGTGGAATTCGGAAACTGTCGACAGGCGGATTTCTGGGAAGCGCGTCTGCGTTGGAGTTTGCTATTCCTTTTTCATGTTTTGTGACGTACGAATATTCTTCCAACTTCAGTCTCCAGTGCATTAAACGAGAAGTCGGGTCCCGTAAGTTTTTGATCCACTCTGGTGGTTCGTGGTCTGTTACCAGGGTGAAGGTTCTATCGTGAAGGTAAGGACGAAAATGTTTGACGGCATAAACGACTGCTCAGAATTCTTTTTCGGATACCGAGTAATTGATTTCGGCCTTTTGTAACACCCTCGATGCATACGCGATTGGTAAATCCTCGCCATCTTTGTCTTGACTAAGTATTGCTCCTATTGCATACTTTGAAGCGTCGGTTGTTAGGATGAAGGGTTTTTCGAAGTCTGGATACTGCAGTATCGGTTCTCGACACAGACTATCGCGTAGTGTTTCGAACGCAAATTGATGTTCTGCTGTCCATAGGAAAGGGCTATTCTTCTTGAGCAAATTATTAATAGGTCTAGCAATTTTTGAAAGGTTATGAATGAATCTTCGGTAGTAGCCTATCAAGCCTAAGAATTGTTTGATCTGTTTAGGATTCTTGGGAACTGGGTAGTTTTTTATTGCTGATATCTTTTCCGGATTAGGTTTCAATCCATTTTGAGTGATGACGTGACCTAGGTATGCTACTTCTTTACGCGGAAATTCACATTTATCTGGCTACAGGGTTAGTCCTGCATCAGACAATCTCTTCATGAGTTTCCGGAATTTGGTTTCGTGCTTCTCCAAGGATCGGGAATAAACGACTATATCATCCAAATAGACAAACATATCTGTACCCTGTAATCCCGATAGAACCTGATCTATTAGACGTTGAAAGGTGGATCGGGCATTTTTTAAGCCAAATGGCATTCTAGTATATTCAAAATGGCCATGAGGAGTCGAAAAAGCGGTCTTTGCGCCGTGATCGGGATGCATTGGAATCTGGTGGAACCCGGAAGCCAGGTCGAACGTTGAGAAATATTTTGCGGAGCCTAGCTGATCTAGGATATCGACGATATTTGGTAGCGGATAAGCGTCGCCAATGGTTTTTTCGTTCAGTTTCCGGAAGTCAATGACCATTCGCCAGTTCTTTCCGCCGCTAGCATCTGATTTCTTGGGGATGATCCAGACTGGAGAATTGTAAGGAGATGAAGAATGTGTGATAATGTTCTGATCAAGGAGTTTGGTCACTTGTTTTTGTATTTCGTCTTTGTGTACTCTTGGGTGTCTGTCTTGTTTGGTATGAATTGGTGCGTTATTGGTAGTAGGGATCGTATGGCTGACTAAGTTTGTATGTCCCAGGGTGTCACCCGGGAGGAAAAATAAATGGTTGAATTCGATAGCAAGATTAACTATTAATTGTTTTTATTCGTCGTTCAAATGATCCAATCGTAACTTTTCTTTCAAAATCTCAAGGCGTCTCGAATCGTAATTTGGGGATGTGGGAAGAACGCGATTCTCGATCCTTTTTTTTTTTCGTGTAAGACCTGTGCTAGTAAGACCTGTCCGCTGCTTGCAGTACTTGTATGCGTTGGGTATGTTTTTGCACTGAGCGTGGCGGTGCTCGCGAGTTTATCGACTTCTTCTAGTGTTACGACTGATCTTCATATTTCCACAGCTGATTCGTTGGAATTTATTGCATAAACGTAAGCAAACCCTTGTTGGTTGGTAACCGGGGCCTGTCCCAGGAACATGTTAGCGCCTACTTCCAACTGTTCTATGAATTCCGTTTTTACCGAGGGATTCAAAATTTTTAGTGCAATCACCTGAGCCGTTCGTGGTGGTATCAATCTGTAGTTTTCGTTTAGGAGTTTGAATGGTTTGCTAGTATTATTCGGTATTATTTCTTTTGTATCGAAAGATATCGTTGCATTTTCGTTCCGTAAAAATATCGATTCTCAGATTCCGTCTTCTTGTATCGGGAACAGATCGTCGACTATATGGAATATATGAAGGTTGTCACCGATTCGAATGCTAGTTGTTCCTACTACTTTTATTGGTTCATGTATAGCACTTGTAACGTGGATCTGACCTTCGAGTAATTTACACGGAACATGCGGATGTATTGCTCCGAGTTTGATTATGTTTACATCAGCACCGGTGTCAACTATAAATGTGCTGGGTTGTCGTATGAGTTCACCGGTGGTTATTCGAACCTTCGGTGTTTGTGAGACAGATGTTATGAGGATACGCGGTGGTGTTTTTGTGTTGGTTCTATGCCTGTTGAAGGGAATAACGCCGGTTTCGCGAAAGATAAGGTAGTTGTTTTTGAAACAGATAGTCACCTTTTCCGAACGTAAAAAGTCTGCACTCAGTATACCGTCTTCGATGATAGGGAAGGAGTTATCGACAAGATGGAATCCGTGGCGTGTATTAGCTAACTCGATGTAGAGACTTCCTATTGTTCTGATGGATTCTTCCGTTATCCCTGAAATCTGCCCAATGTCCGTCTTTGTGACGTGGACTCTTGGGTCGATTTTATCGATTTTCAACAAATTAATATTAGCGCCAGTATCTATTATTAGTGTCACGTACCCATTCAAAGACTGCGGACATTGTGTTCGAATTTGTGGAGGGCCAGATTCTATTTGTACGGAGCTGACGTTTGGTTTGGACGCTGCTCCGGTTTGAGGGAGGTTGATGCGTCCGCGCGGCCGTCCCTGAACTCGTTTGAATGGCTCGCGTTGCCTGAATATTCGCGATGTTGCTTTGCTTCGTATGAAACTTCCGGGTGGACGCCTGCATTGCAATTCTCGTTTGAGTAGTCTTGTGTTACGTAATTAACCCTGAAGTTCGATCGTGAAGGATTTGGTGTGTTACACTGTTGCGAGCGTTGACTGTCATTTTGCTTGTGGTCTAAATAGTAGGGGAGCAAAAGAGGCTTAATGGTAAGTCACTCGAGCGCTGCGAGAACCTATTGGATCATAAAGATTAGATACTAAAAAGAAAAAAAGTTCATATGATATAAGCTCTTTTACTGCCGGGGGAAGTAGGTACTAATTTTCAAAAATGTAAAAAAAATTTGTTATAAAGAAATACTCGAGTGCGTCAGACATTAATATCGTATACGCCCTATGTGCTTCCGGTAACAGAGAAGTATTAATCTGCCGACTTACAAGTCGGGGGTGGCAGCACGAAGGGGTAGATAATGAAAAAAAAAAAAAGTTATTTTAGCTCATCAGATATTCAGGGGGAATGTTAAGTGACCTCTAAAAGATATCCTGTTCAAAAGACTGACGATTTGGATGCAGTCAGAACTCACGGCCGATTTTTGAAAATGTAAAAAAAAAAATAGTGACCTTGAAATACTCAAGCTCATCAGATTTATATGCAGACAGTTCAGCTCGATGTCCTTGTTGTGCTAACCTATAATCTGATAATTATGTGGAGGAATTTCATTGTTCTGGCAGCTTAAGGTAGTACCGTGACATGTAAAGGACACCAATAGCCGATGGCTATTGTTTTCTTTCTCACTCACTAGTGCTGTCTTTCTTTACCGACTATCGCTCACTTACTTCCACTCACGTGAATCATCGCAAGTCACCAACTTTAAAAATTATTTACAAAAAAATAAATACTGCTTGTTTATGTTTTTTTTTGAAAAAAATTACTTGTTATATCCTCAATTAATAATTCTCAGTTTTTGAAAACAATCCTAAGAAAAATATGGCTGTTATTAAAGAAAATGACTTTTAACTTTTTTAAAACACAATAAACAAACCAAAGCGTCACAAATCTACGAACACGACCGCGTTGTATTGTGATCAGCTGAGATGGCATCATAGCCGCAGAAAGTAGTGGGGGGACGGTGCGAGAGAGTGAGAAATAGAGAAAGAGTGAGAAGGGGAGAGAGGCGCGGAGTGGGAAATACATAGTTCTCAGCACTTGCACGTACCTCACTTTATCAATAATTTTAGCTTTTTTACGTTGTAGAAGCCGTCAGATTATATTATATCCGTAATTTTTACATGATTTCCTTCAAATTAAAAAAAAAAAATAACCGCGCTCGAATACTTCCAGGTGACGTTTTTTTTTTGCAAACTAATTACTCGCTTATTCTCTTATATCATGATCAAATAGTCAGAATATTGAAATTGACGCTTTTTTCCATGTAATTAACTTACCTTCTATTAATCTGATGAGCTCGAATTAATTTGAGGATCGATTTTTTTTTACTAATCTGATTGGTTACCCTAGACGCACCCTTGTATATTAAGGGTTCATATATGGTGATCGTTCATAACAGGGTGCAAGGTTTCCTCCCTTATATTGTTCTGTCGCACTTGAATAACACCCAAAATCCCCTCTTGGGCTCCCCTACTAAAAGGTTGGTTTGTCGGGTCTCTTGCTCGATATTGGGTATTGGGATTGTTCTGTTGTTGACGATCAGTGTTATTTTGGAAAACTCTTGAATCTTGGTGGATTTTTGGATTCTGGGGATATTGGGACCGATTTGAGCGGCACTTATCGTTTGAGTGGCCTTTGCGACCACACTGCGTGCAAGTTGTGTTGTTGCGCTGCCTTGTTCTGCACTCTTCTATACTATGACCTGCCTTCTTGCAGTATCTACACACCACTAATACGGAAGGTTGTTCAGGACAATATTTATCGATGTGATCGGTTAATTGACATATACTACATTTTATATGGTTTTGTATTCCGTAGTTAGTATCACGGTATGAGGCTAGTTTAAGTCTATCTGATAATAGTTTTTCAGTCTTGGTGGCCGTGTCTATAGCCATTTGTAGGGTTTGTGGATTCTCATGAGCTACTCTTATTTCTAATTCGTCTAGTAACCCTTTGATAAATCTTAGTCTTGCGGTTTCTCTGATATTTTTCTTTAGCACTTGAGTATCACTGATAGATTCTGAGGCATCTATTGATTCGCACGTTTGTCTTAACAGATGTTTTATTCTAGCACCGTAATCTAGAACGCTCTCGTTTCGCCTCTGTGCCGATTGTGCGAGGTCTAGCTGGATATCTGGGAGGTGTTGTTTAGACGCGTAGGCCTGTTTTAGGCAGTCAAGCAAATCTCGAAGAGAATCCGGATTATCTGACTCTATATATTTACTCGCGTCGCCTTCGATTTTCGTGCGAACGAGTGTGGAGAATAAATTCAGTTCTCTGGCTGAGACAGCTTGTTTTGCGCATTCTACTTTAGTTATGAATTCGGATACGGGCATATTAGTGCCATTGAACGTGGAAATCAGAGCAAATGCATCTTTAAGAGGCAGGTGCGGAAAAGTGCTTTCGGTAGCCATGATGTAAATTTTAATCTAGGATTTGTCGACTCACAAAGTGAAGATGAAGAGGAGGAACGGAATAAAATGTTGCATTCTTCCGTAAGGATGTTGGTCCAGCGATTTCGTGTCTGTAGCCGGTGACGACGTCGGTGTGCGTTGTGTCGTACTAGAAGTCGTGAAGAATGAAGATGTCGTCGTAGTAGCAGCAGGAGATAGTCTTTCAGCAATATCGATTTGGAGATACGGATTTGTCTGTGACGTTCGTGTGAATCAGAGATCGTTGATTGCGTTAACGTAGAATATGGCTTCCAGAGTGTCTTCAACACTATCACACAGTGGTATTACTTTTGTATTAACATCACTGAGCTTGCACACTTCGGAACCGGTCTATCAGATGGCACTTCATGCGTAGCACACACGTCAAATTGTATCACTGGATTTCCGGAAAGCGAAGGCCACCGCTGCCACCAATGTTACGTCCGTGAGTAGAGTTACTCCTGAGCGGTAAGAGTAAACTGGTTGACTTCGCTTTTGAGTTCCAGGACAACCGGAAATCAGGATGAGGATTGAATAACGTAGGGTTTGTTTGAGATATTACTAATATATTCATTTCGAGGAAGCTCAGATGGCGGTAAAAACGAAGTGTGCTGTATAAAGCTATGTAAGAAGTCTAGATGTGACGTTGTTGAGAGTCGGAATAGGAGTGTCCCTCGAGACGTGAAACGTACGGGTGCAGAAAAGTTGTGACAATGCTAGGAGTAGGGAATGGAATATGATGAGTAAGCGCGATAGTGAATAGCGTGAGACTGCGTAGAGATAAGAGGACAGGACAGAGACCATGAGATTAATGTAAGAACTGTGGGAGAGTTAGCGAGTAGGAAAAATAGAGAGAAGTGGTATGCTGGACGTAACACGGCAAAAGTTTAAATAGTATAGTTGTTCATTTTTCAATGCTCTGCAATATTATGTAGTCAGAAATTATATAGAATTTTTTTGTTTCTCATTTTCATAAAAAAACGGGTTTTCTCACACATCTTTCTCTATCATTTCATGATGAAACGTAATTGTTCCGACTCCAAACTTGATGATATCAGTCTACATTTGTTTTTTACCTCTCAAGAGGTCATGGAACCAGAAAGTTATTTTTTCGAACGCAAATTTTTTTATAGATTTGGACTGATTACATGTTCTTATCATAACCAAACTGTGAAGTCGACTGTTTGAAATACGTTTTATTTTTCCATGATATCCTATCTGAGATGTTTAATACCGTCATATCAGTGAATAAGGAGGCTCTATATAAACTGACTCTTGCCACATTTGAGTTAGTATTGACGGTTTCCGTTCATTAAAGTTCTCTGGTTATAGGAGTGCATTATTAAAAACGTATTGAGTACTGTAAAATTTTTCAAAAATGTATATCAAACCCGTGAATGTAATGCATATTTTGTCGACTTATTTTATGATGATGAGTTTGCCCGAAACACCAGTGACTGAGAATGAAATGAAATTAGCAGGTACAATTAAAGAGTTTTTAATTGGAAGCATAAACACATACACGAGAATCGAAATTAAAGAAGACGAAAGCTTGGAATTTCAAGAACAATTCAAACACCATAAGCCTGAAAGTATAGAAGACAGTGAATTGGAATGGGACTCAATTTCATCTGATGAGGCAGATGATTCTCAATGTACAAAAAATGAAGATGAGATTTTATTCGATTACAAGAAGAAAGCTGTGGAGTTCTGGAGAAGTCGAAAAACAAAAAATTAAAATATTCGTACAGTTGCACACCGTTTCAAAACGTTATTTCTAAAACACAATTGAAGCGTTGGGCTCATCAAATCAATGAAGGTGGGACTTTTAAAGAAAAATTAAATGAGATATCTCAATATACTTCAAATCGCTTCATTGAAGCAACTAAATGTGGCAAGATAGTACACGATATTGATTTGCGACGATGAGCTTTGACCGCACATAAAAATTTCACGAATTCCGATGCACGATTCAAAGCGTCAAAAAAATGGGTGAATAAGTTCAAAAGAGCACATCGCATTACGTCTCGGAAAATTACAAAATTTATCACCCGGAAAACTATAGAAGACTCAACAAATCTTAAAAAAAACGGCCGAAGAGTTTACAAATAACATTAAATCTGTTATCAACGACCTTGGTCTGGAAAACGTTTACAATTCAGATCAATGTGGATTTCAATTTGAAATGCATTCTGGTCGCACTCTTGCAAACCAAGGATCAAAAGAAATTGAATGCGTTGTTCAATCGATATCTTCAACAACTCATTCTTATACGATTCAACCAACGATATCCGCCGATGGAAAATTACTTTCACCGTTATATCTTGTATTAAAAGAAATCAGTGGTGACTTTGGCCCACGCGTAGAAAAAACGTTGTTCAAACACACGAACGTTTTTGGTTCGGCATCGAAATCTGGAAAGTTAACATCAGGTAAGAACTATTTACATTATACATTCTTGTGGCATATTAAATATTGTGAACCAAATCAAATTAAATATTTCTTCCGTTTTTTCGACAGATCATTTCAAACAGTGGCTAACCGAAATCTATTTTCCGAATGTTGGCGACAACAGTGCGCTTTTAATCGACTCCTGGAGTAGACACTGTTCAGAAGTAGTTGATGTAGTAACTCCTCCTAACAAAAAAATTGTATTAAAAATTATTCCAAAAGGGACAACAGGACAAATACAACCATTAGATGTGTTTGGTTTTCGAATATGGAAAAATTTTGTTCGGCACTTGTCAGATATAGTAATTCTTTCCGGTAGCGATATAAATCTGCATTAAAGGAATAACATCATCAAACTGCAGTCACTTGTTCACAATGAACTGTCTTTCCCACGTTATATTAATATGCTCAAATATGCATGGTACAAAAGTGGGTACATAGAAAATACACCCCCTGAGTTCATCAATCCGGTGACGTTTGGTTTTGGAGATAATTCGGAACCACGATGTGACATTTGTGGTGGTTTAGCTGTTATAACATGTTCGTGGTGCAAAAAACTCTCGTGTCTCAAACACTTCTTTGAGGAGTATCATTATTGCAATGAATACATTCCATAATACGAAATGAAGAAACTGATAAGTGCATTGTCTGCTTTTTTTCCTGTCATGGGTACTAGACATTTTAATAGCTACATAATATATGAATTAGAGGTTTCTAGTAGATAAAAAAACTACGTGCATGTTAAATAAAGTTTTATATAAAATGAAAAAAAATCACGTGATACTTATTCGCTTGTACTAAAATGGATGCACAAAACTAAACTAGATGTAAAAGATTCATGAGTTATTTACGATAAGGGTGGAACAGTATATGTGGATTTACTGAACCTATATATAAATATAAACATATTCCGTTTGACGAATTTGTCAACCTCATTCAATTTTCAGGCGAAATAAGAACTTCTTCAGTGATCAAATGACGAAAAATGTATTAAAAAACACTTTTTTTTTAAATAAAAAGAAATAAAAAAATTGTTTCCAATTTTCGGCTACATATTTTTGCAGAGCACTAAAAATTAACAACTTTGCTCTCTAAACTTTTGCCGTATCTATTTTTGTTTTGAAGATATCAGCGAAAAACGAAAAAACCTCCGATTTTTGAGAATTAATTTCATCCCTTAAATAAGCAAGTGGGCTGCTTATTTTTCGTGAGGGTTTATACTTTGGTGTGAACTACAAAATATAATTTTTTTGACCCAGGTTGTGGGGGTACAGTAAGGTGACCTTTCTTGGAAGTAAGGGCCATCCCAGTTTCTTCGTAGTTTCGGACCTCGTCCTTTCTGTCTTTAAGGTTAAAAGAGCCAGACAGAATCTCCGGCATTAAATTTTATATCCCTGGCTCGAATATCATAAAGAGTTTTTAATTTGTCTGAAGCCATAGAAATTCTACTTGTAGCAGAGTTGTGAATTTCTTCTACTATGGGGAAGATAATAACTATAGCAAAATAAGTCGCCAAATTCAATTGGGGATACATGGCATCGGGGGTTTTGTACATGTGAGTGGATTCGTTCACGAAAACAATCTGAGCAGACCTGCATAGGGAGCCAATAGTAATGTCAGGTTGATCGGAAACAACCGATCAACAGTTGCAGCCCTGTCATCAAATCAGCACAAATAAATTCACCTGTCTAATGGACACTGTATAAGGAAATAGTGAGGCGCGTAGCGCCGAGGTGGGGTTGGCGCGCGAAGCGCGCAGGGTCGAAGCCCCTAGTTGGTCTAAATTTATGAAATTTGTCAGAGAAATTATGGATTGTTTTTCATACATATATGTGATTCATTAAAATTTTCAATATTGATGTCTGTAGAGTTTTGGAGTTGTGGAGTGATTAGCGAAATGATTGATGCCGATAATTATGGTTTACGATAACAAGAAATTAATAGATGCTTTATTGAAACAGAGAACAAACGAGGTACTGAATTTACACGATTGATTGATGAAGGTACAGAAAGCAAAAGAATGAAGCTAGCTACTTGATGCGTATGTTACGAGAGCGCAACGAAGACTAGGGTAAAGAAAGAGTGCAGGCTCGCCCCCGAGTCGAGGCCAAGGGTCGCGTCGCGCCAAAAATGCCACATGTAGGGAAATTTCTGGCGCGGTCAAACCCCTAGCCCTCGGCTAGCGAGGCAAGGCCTGGACACTCGAAGGCTAGTCGGACACGAAAATATTTCAACGGTTTTTCTCGCCAGTGGCGGGTGTCCGCCACAATGTCATAGTGGGGTTCTATAAAATGCCTCCACACGGGACAATAAACGTCAATAGCAGTCTGTTTTAATAATTCTGTTTTCTATACATTTCTTCATACCCAGAAGAGTATACAGAAATTATCCATTCATCAATATCGATGAGCATCCACATTTTCCACTATATACATAACCTGACAGTTACACCTTCTATATAATTAGGTTTGCACCAGAAAGTACGTCACTAAGCTCAGCATGCACTGTGGAACAAACATCAGTCCAGGATACAAAGTGCGTAACAAATCGTACGTCGTAACATCGATGGCGAAGAATGAGCAAGATTCAATAGAATCTGCAGAATCTCACGAGTGTGCCACAAGAGCTGGTATGTATTGTGACGTGGTATTTCGTACCCCGTCACATGGTTCAATTATCGCACTTCCCTACGTACAAAATATCGCTGAAAATAACGAAAGCACGTCTGAGGCCAATACTCCAAAAAAAAACGACTAGTTATCTTTAAGTGAAGTTCTTTTTATTAAGCTCATTCTATTCTATTTTCTAATTTTGTAACGCTCTACGCGAACCATCTACGAGACTTCCGCTTCAAGATACCAGTACACTGCCTGACAGGGGTCACGTACCAACTCAACACCGACCACCACCAACTACGGACGAACGAATATTGCTGAAGCCACTCCCGATGGATGCCTATCTAAGTTGTGAACAGGGTCGTGCGTGATGCACAAGCAGTACCTCCAACTATTCAAGACTTATCGGCCAGGAGCCGAACCACGAATCAATACCGCTCGGATGAATCGCCAGACGGCGTACAGGGCTGTGCGTCAAAAACACAACAAAGCCTCCCGTCGACGATACTTATCAGCCTGGAGCTGAACCGACCACGACATCTACTAAGTCGTTGTCTATCAAATAGAGGACGGTTTTCTCTTAATGAACCGTTCTATCGAGGGGCTGTGGCGTGGAATAGGCTAGACTATGCTGACCACGTGGATCTGGTGGATACAGTGTGGGGATCCGGGTCGAGGGCCATCACCACCAGATCGTTCTGGCATGAGGGCTCCGATGAGCGAGGGCCGGGATGCAGCGCCAACGAAATAGCTACAACGGGGAGTACCAGTAAAGCAAGGAGTGAAGCATAATCGGTCGCAAGTCCAAAATACCGGTACCGCGACATTCCCGCATACTACGATATCGCAATACATGAGTGGTGCGACTTCCCCTCTCATCAACGATACAGCACAGCTGATGAAAACATATCCGACCACCGCCAACGTGCCGATACCTCAATACCTGTCAGTGAAGGAGAAGAAAAACACGCGGCGAGGGATTATCGCCGCCTACCCGTAGACCCGATCAACGCAACCTGCTGGCCCAATTCGAATAAAGCAAATTTGAGGAAGAATCACGTGACAGCAGCACGACGAAAGTCAGGATCATCGCTCGTCTCGACACTCTACGTTCAGTTCTCGATTAATGAAGACGTGCTCTCGCAGTATCCAGTATTATTATCGCTATCAATAGATTCAGTTTCTCGCTTTCTTACCGCATCTTCGGTGCCGGTTTTATCTTCTTTTTACGTAACTGAGGTTGCTTTTCTATTGTGTGAAGCCACGAAATTACTTGCAATATATCGTATCTTCATCTCTCTCTCTCTCTCTCTTGCAGTTGGTCTGCGTAAGCCACCTGGGCTCGTACCTTTTTCTCTACTACTTCTCGTCTTATTATTTTCTATTTCTTATTGCAAGTAACTTCGCGACTGGTTGACTCTTACTCACGCATTGTTAGTGACTATTGCTTTATTTTATCATCTCTCTCTTCTAGAATACCTAAATATCTAATATCGCTGTATAGCAGCATGTTCTGTTAAGTTGTCAATTCTTACCTTAGCTATTGAGCATTACTATTTCGTTATACTTTTTCTGATTAATTCATAACTGTTTCTTTACCTATTATCTTTGATTAATTTATCTTAGTGAGTGTACCGCGTGGGCGATCTTACATCGCCGTGCGGTCTCGCTCGTCGTTCTTTTGACTTTGGATTATTGCGCCGTATCGAATAACATCGTTTTCATTATTTTCTTCGCTAATACCGCTGATCGTAGTTGTCCGTAGTCTCTTTGGTTTGTCGTATGTTGCGCATTAATTCTCTTGAGTATTATTTGTCTTAATCACGAAATCATTTTTTATCGTACCGAATATTATCTCTCTTTCTTCTCGCACTTACCGCAAACTAGAGACTACGTATTATCTGTTAGTTCCTATATTTCATAATAATTCTCTGCTTGACCTGTTTCTTTGAATTTCGTTTGTAATTAATAATTCCCTGCCTCTGTTATATCTCTGATATTTCTGGTAATGTGATAACTATTACAATTTTTGTATTTCGCATGGTTCTCACAATCTCTTCTCATATTTTATGGCTTGCTTGATCAATGCTTAATTCAAGTACCTTATATCTTTCTCTGTTCTGCCTATTCATTATAAAACCGTGTTAATTATTACCTGAAATCATAGTATCGCGAGCCTACGCATATCTCTCGTTTATTCTGAAAACGTTCTGTTATTTGTTAAGTCTCTCGCTTAACTTTACCTGGCTTTAAATTAATTATCTCACCTATCTTATTTGTATCTAAATCTCTTCAGTTGTTTGCTTGTTATTAATATTTATCGCTTCTTGGTCAATATATTTGATGCTATTTCTGCTTCACCTGTTTCTTATCTTATCTATTGGATTCAACCCCTCCCCTCTACCATTATCTTGTCTATACTGAGCAAGCTGTGCAAAACCGTCGTAGAACCTGATCTTGTCTTGGTCTATATCTTTTTTCTAATTATCTATTTTCTGACGCATGTGTGTCTGGCGCCCAACAATCATGTGTCTCTCTTTCATTATCTCTCAATATCTAATTATTCAGGTTAGTAACTGCGCCGTAAGGTAACCAATCTACATATAATCCTCAAACAATTGGTTACAGTATATACAAAGCAATACGTTTTGATGTAAAATATGTGTGAAGTATCTTCAATTAAGTACCTTGGCTGACAGCTGGATGCAAGTATAGTATTGCCTCTAATGTGGGTTCACCAATAAAGCGTAGATCTGGCATCTACAGAAATCAACTGCTACTGGCAAAAAGCGAAGGACAAGGGTTGGAATATGCAGGAAACTAAGCTATCATTGAACAACGCAATTCGAAAACAATCTGTCAGCTGTGTGGCACATGATGCAAAATATGTTCGCCATTCTGTACAACAAACAAGTTGTTGTACAAGCATTTGCTGGCCTTGGTAATCCCTTTCTGAGCTTTGTTACCCCCGAAAGTTGATTGCATTGTATTCTGTGCTAGCTACACTCAGATCTAGGCTGGTACGGTT